>NC_044032.1:618792901-619046820 GCF_901765095.1 Microcaecilia unicolor
ATTCGAGTGCATCCATATCTCGACGACTGGCTGATTCAGGCGACGACAGCAGAGGAGAGTCGAGTGGTCACTGTCCGAGTGATTGCGGTGTTGCAATCCTTAGGTTGGGTGGTCAATATGGACAAGAGTCATCTGGTTCCTACTCAGAGTCTGGAGTTTCTTAGATTGCAATTCGATACGAAGTGGGGGAAGGTGTTTCTCCCCGAGGGGCGAAGGACCAAATTGCTTCCTCGGGTATGGACCTTATAGAGTCGTTGCGCTCCCCGAGTGTGGGACTATGTTTAGCTCCTCGGTGCCATGACGGTGACCTTGGAGGTAATTCCATGGGCAAGGGCTCACATGCGGCCTCTTCAGAATTTCCTTTTGAGCAGATGGTCGCTGACATCGCTGGATTATCAACGACACCTTGGTCGAGCTGGGCCAGTGACAGTCTTGCATGGTGGCTCCGGTCAGCCAATATGCAGAAGGGTGTTTCTCTGGCGTCTCCCAATTGGCTGGTAGTCGTGACGGATGCCAGCCTTTCGAGCTGGGGAGCCCATTGTCTTCATCGAGTAGCCCAGGGATTGTGGACCCCTCTCGGAGTGACTTGGCCGATAAATTATCTGGAGTTGCGAGCAGTCGTGAATTTGCTGCAGAGTTTTCAGGACCTTCTGCAGGGGCAGGCGGTTCGTGTATTCTCGGACAACACCACGATGGTGGCCTACATCAATCGGCAGGGGGGACTTGCAGTCTTCCCTTAGCAGCTGAAGCTTCTCGTCTTCTAATATGGGCGGAAGCACATGTTCAGAGTCTGTCGGCAGCGCACATTGCGGGTCAAGACAATGTTCAAGTGGATTTTCTCAGCCGGAGTCTTTTGGACGCAGCGGAATGGACGCTGTCGGACTTGGGTTTTCGGCTGATCTGTCAACGTTGGGGAAAACCAGTAATGGATCTCATGGCTATGGCTTGCAATGCCAAAGTTCCCCAGTCAGGATCGCAGGATTGGATGCTCTTCTCCAGCCATGGCTGGAACAACAGCTACTGTATGTTTTTCCTCCATGGCCTCTGATAGGGAGAGATCGGGGGCAGGTCGTTCTAGTGGCCCCAGACTGGCCCCGACAACTGTGGTATGCGGATCTCGTTCGAGCACTCTCAGAGCCACCATTGCGACTTCCAGTGACTCCCGATCTGCTGCATCAGGGACCAGTTCAGATGGAAAATCCCTCCCGCTTTGGTCTTACGGCCTGGCTATTGAGAGGCGGCAGCTGAGGAAGAAGAGATTTTCAGGACCAGTCATTGCCACTCTTTTAGGGGCACGGAAGCAGTCTACTTCAGCAGCATACGTGCGAGTGTGGAAATCTTTCTCGGCATGGTGTGTTTTGCGTGCTGAATCGTTTTTTCAGGCAGACATTCCAGTTATTCTGGAGTTCCTTCAGGATGGTCTTCAAAAGGGATTGGCATCTAAGTCCCTTCGAATGCAGGTGGCCATGCTAGCTTGTTTTAGGGGCAGACTGGACGGTTCCTCTTTAGCAGCTCACTCTGATGTGGTCCGTTTCCTATGCGGGGCTATTAGGCTTCGGCCTCCTCTGCGGCAGCCATGCCCGGCATGGCATTTGAAGGTGGTACTGCGAGCCCTCCAGGCCCCACAATTTGAGCCGTTGAATAAGGTTTCTGAGAAGAATCTAACGCTTAAGACAGTGTTTTTGGTGGTCATTGCTTCAGCTAGGAGGATTTCTGAAATTCAGGCTTTGTCTTGCAGAGATCCGTTTTTGCAGTTATCTGAAGCAGGGGTGTCGTTCCGGACGGTGCCGTCGTTTCTACCTAAAGTGGTTTTGGCTTTCCATGCCAATCAGGTGTTTTATCTTTCATCTTTTCAAAGAGAGGATTATCCGGGAGAATTTGCCTCGCTACGTTTCCTGGACGTGCGGAGAGCCTTGTTTTGGTACTTGCAGATCTCTAACGAGTTTTGATGCTCGGATCATCTGTTTGTGCTCTTGTCGGGATCGAAAAGAGGTAAGGTGACTTCTAAGGCTTCCATTGCTTGCTGGATTAGGGAAGCCATTGGAGCGGCGTATCTGCTACAAGGGCGGGAGTCTCCAGTGGCCCTGAAGGCACATTCTACTTGGGCACAGGCGGCTACTTGGGCGTCCCGTCATACTTTTGTGAACCATTACAGGCTAGACGTGTCTGCTCGGGAGGATGCGAGTTTTGGGGCGGGAGTGTTGGCGCAGGGAGCGTCGGCTTCCCACCCTACTTAAGGAATGCTTTGGTACATCCCACTAGTTCCTGGATTCATCTGCTGCAAGTGGTAAGGAAGGTAAAATTATGTCTTACCTGATAATTTTCTTTCTTTTAATGCCACAGATGGATCCAGGATCCCTCCCTAGTTCAGCCGACGTATTTTTCATTTTCTGCGCAGTGTGGCTATTTTTTCCTTCCGGGTTCTCTTTTGCAGAATTAAGACAGATATTGGAACATGGAAAGGATTCCGATTTCTGGATCAAGTTGCAGTTATTTCGAAGTTCTTATTTGGTTCTCTGTTTTTCATAGTGAGGATGGTTTCTGCTTGTTATTGGTTTCATATTTTGGGCCTTGGCAAATGCTTACGAATGACATACTAACTGAGGAAGGAGCTGGCTGTCTGGCATCACTACCTTTAGTTTGTTTATCTCTGTCTCCACCTGCTGGTAGGCGGACTTAACCCACTAGTTCCTGGATTCATCTGCTACGTTAAAGGAAAGAAAATTATCAGGTAAGACATAATTTTACCATACGGCATATTTTTAAACAAACCTCCATGTACAAGAGCAGCCAAAACAACAACTTTCTCCCCAGGGAAATGATTTGAACATCAGAAAACTAAGCACTGTTCCTCCTTTCAAGCTACCCTCCAAACCTGAGGCCCAAACAAAAGAAATTACTGAGTGTTGGTTGTGAGTTGAAGCATTTATAAATGCTGATGAGTAAAAGTGCTGCTGTATATGTGCAGTGCTATTCTAAAATACAGAATACGTATGTATTTCAAAAGACTACCCAGAATTCTCCCTCAGAAATCTTTGTAGGTAGAAGTGACTTATATAAAATTGCTACTTCTTTTCATTTATTTAATTCATTTATATGCCACCTATCTTACACCCTAAGCAGATCACAATAAACATGTAAAATAATACAATAAAACAAATACAACCTAGCATACCATTACAATACAAAACAAAACAGAATCATTAAAACAGAAATGTCAGTGTGTCAATCAATCAATAACTGACAAATGAATTAAATTAGTACTGTTCAGTTAAAAACAAAGGTTAAATGAATTTGAACTTTCTTCTAAAAAAATCAAAGATCAGTTTCCAACTGGTATTAAAATCTTATAGCCTTGGTCCTACAGCTGAAAATGAATGCCTTCAAAACAAAGATTTTACAGCAGATTGGTGTAAATGGACCTCTAACAGATGTATATGTATATGCCAATTTACACATATAGATCCACTTGCTATTGTTATCGTTATTGTTTAATTAAGATTTTCTAGACTGCCACTTCAAACATTATTGCAGCAGTTTACAAAGCTAAAATATAAATAAAAAAGGAACACCATAAAATGATAGGATAGACCTACACATACACACTAGAGAAAGCGCGGGGTACAAATGTAACAACCCCCCCCCCCAAAAAAAAAAAAAAATATATATATATATACTGTAATGCAAGCTAATATACAAATATTGTAACTGCATCTTCTCAAACCCCCCACAAATCTGGCATCCCAAATTGCATGACAAAAAAATGAGTTTTCAGCCACTTTTTAAAACTAGGCAATGATTGAACATCCCTTAGGTCACAGTAAATGTTTTTAGAGGGGTCTGCAGTCTTGGAGCTTCACAAAAGCAACACTTTTCCCTTCAGTTCAAATCCACACAACAATCCACACCAGGTTTTTCTTTTTCCCCAGCAAATGTCAGTCTAAAATGGCCAATTTCAAAACAACAACAACCCTCCTTTTTCTCAGGTAATGACTTGAAAAATTTTAGAGGCCAAATAGTGTTTCCTAAGGGGGCAGGATAATCCCACAAACAAGTCCTTTGTTTCCTCCCCAGAAGCAAATGTTAAGGAGTTTGGGTCCCCAAGTACTCATAATGCCTTTAATACTTGCCCTGGATAGAAGCTCCTAATTCCAGGGTTACTTGCAATTTTAGCAAACAGAAATTCGGAATCACAGTTTAAGCTGGGATTCGCTCTCCTGTAAACTCCATTGGCTCCTCGGGACAGAGTTCCCATTTCTCTTCAGCTTCCATGTTTTCTTCCAGCGACTCGGAGGAAATGTTTCCAGGCTGCCACTCTGCTATCTGTCTAAAGTTTTTTTCCCCAAGATACATTTAGCTCCCCCACCCCCAGCCTCTCTTTGGTTCTAGCACATATTGCTTAGTCACCCAGAGAAACTGAGCCTCATCTGAACTCCTTCCCCTTCCAGAAGACTGATGCTATGCTTTTAGGAATTCCTGGAATCCTGCATCTGAATGCTTTCCTTGGGACAGGCCAAATCTACCTTGGGTACCAGTCTGTGTTTGGGGCAAACTAGTGTACTCTCTGCTGGGATGCACATTGGGAAAAATAATCCAAATCATAGTTACCTGATGCTAGGGTCCACCTTGGGAGTCAGCACCCAAGAAAAAGGTCTAGGTGTCATTATAGACAGTACACTGAAATCTTCTGCCCAGTGTGCAGCGGAGGCCAAAAAAGCTAACAGTAAGCTAGGTATTATTAAGAAAGGGATGGTAAATAAGACCGAGAATGTTATAATGTCTCTGTATCGCTCCACGATCCAACCTCACTTTGAGTACTGCATTCAATTCTGGTCACTGTATTTCAAAAAAAGATATAGCAGAATTAGAAAAGGTCCAAAGAAGAGTGACTAAAACGATAAAGGGGATGGAATTCCTTTCATATGAGGAAAGGCTAAAGAGGTAAAGGCTCTTCAGCTTGGAGAAGAGATGGCTGAGGGGAGATATGATTGAGGTCTACAGAATCCTGAGTGGTGTAGAACAAGTAGAAGTGAATCAATTTTGTTTTACTCTTTGAAAAAGTACAAAGACTAGGGTTACATAGAAATACTTTTAAAGCAAATAGTAGGAAATATTTTTTCACTCAACGAATAATTAAGCTCTGGAACTCATTAATGGAGGATGTGGTAACATTGGTTAGCATTTCTGGGTTTAAAAAAGGTTTGGACAAATTTCTGGAGGAAGGGTCCATAGTCTGCTATTGAAATAGACATGGGGGAAGCTACTGCTTACCCTGGGATTGGTAGCATGGAACATTGCTACTATTTGGGTTTCTGCCAGATACTTGTGACCTGGATTGTCTACTGTTGGAAACAGGTTACTGTGCTAGATGACAATTGGTCTGACCCAGTATGGCTGTTCTTATGTTCTTTTGGGAATAGGTTCTACACTCTTAAGAGCTACACCTCTGGTTATTACAATGTAAAACCACCTAAGGTTTAAAATATTGTGAAAATGAGTTTGTTAGGATCTGAGTAATAATATGATATTGGATACATATAAATATATTGACTGCTTTCTCCTAATATTTAATATCTTTCAAGAGTCTTAAGTAGTTAGGCCATTTTATTAAAAATGTTTAAAATCTTTCTATACTGCCTTTCACAGTGCATCAAAGTGGTTCACAATTAAAATGAAATCAGAAAAGAAAAAAAGTTAAAATAATAAAATACTGCTTCATTGACAAAGTTAGAGTTTGATAAAGATCTCACAGCACAAGCCCACCTCAAACCAAGCCAAAGCCGCAAAGCCTCTTAAGATCCCTAGTGGAAACATAAGGTATAATCACATCAGACAACTAATGCGGCATTCTTGATCAAAGAGTCTTAAATGTGACAAGGAGAATCTTAAACTTAACCTTGTTAGATACTGGGAGCCAGCATCCGTTCATTCACAAGGGGGTGACATGGTCAAAGCGTTTAGTACCTGAAATGAACTTGACAACAGGGTTGTAAACTAATTGAAGTTGCTTAAGTTTTATCAGAAACTTTTACCCTGACCTCTGCTCAGTCCTTGCCTTTCTCATGCAGGCTTTTGCTTCAGCTGAAAGTTCCCACAATGTCTGCAGAAGAAATAAAGTCCAAAGGAAAATATGTGTTTAATTAATCACATGGAGCACCACATTCCTTATGACTAAAGCATTTGAAATACAAAGAAGCCAGCAGCAATACACTAAAGCCTTTGTGCTTCCTGTTGGGCAAAGCAGCAGATAGTGTACTGTAAATATGGCTGGCTGCCAGTCAGTCCTGTGGGCTCCTTTTATTTTTTTTCCTTCATACTGTAAACTGGCAAGAGCTCAAGGATTACAGTTCTTCCTTTTTTCTTTGTGGAAAGATTAGGAGAACCACATCTTGCACTAACTTTCTGCTTGCTTGGCCCTTACATTTACTTGTGTGGGTATGTATATGTATATTTATTTACCCCACCAAGCACAAATGTTCTACATAGGTAACCATAATAAGGGCTATTTTATAGTCTAGGTACTCACATGTATATGCCCCTTACACAAATAAATATATAGAATACTTGCACATGGGCACATAAGTGTATGCTTAACCTGCAAAAGTGCTAGCAGGGTGCTTATTTGCTATTTTACAGAGTAGTACATAAGTTACGTACTGTGTAAATGCAAGGGAACATATACATGGGCGGAGCATAGATGGGGCTCCCACTTACTTGAACGTATGCAGCTACATTTATGCTAGGTCTCTGGTTGGTGTAATTGTGATCGAGTAAATGCTAGGCATGCTGTGATACCAAGTTATGCTAGTATTCTGTATTGGAATCTGGGCTCTTGGATGCTGCTATACAATAGGCTTCCACCGCACACCCTTGAGGCACCTAAATGGAGGTATCTAGTTTAGAATTGCACTCGTGAATGTGTGCATACATATAGTATATTATGTGTATGCATTCACATGCAGAATATGCATCTCTCTCTCTCTCTCTCTCTCTCTCTCTCTCTCTCTCTCTCTCTCTCTCTCTCTCTCTCTCTCTCTCTCTCTCTCTCTCTCTCTCCTCTCTCTCTCTCTCTCTCTCTCTCTCTCTCTCTCTCTCTCTCTCTCTCTCTCTCTCTCTCTCTCTATATATATATATATATATATATATATATATAACAAGCACTGTTATTCTCTAAGGGGCCTATTTAATAACTATTTGATACTTAGCAGCCCTATCCATTTAGGTAGGACAGTTAAGTATGTAGTCTTAAGCTTGGGGAAGAGATGGCTGAAGGAGATATGATGGAGGTTCATAAAATCATGAGTGGAATGGAATGGGTAAAATGCAAAATGTACAAAGAGTAAAACAAATAGGAACAAATAATTTTTCTATCAATGGTAAGCTCTAGAATTCATTGCTGGAGGATGTGGCAGTTAGTGTAACTAGATTTAAAAATGGGTTGAACAAGTTCCAGGAAGAAAAGTCCATAAACCATCATTAATAAAGTAGACTTGGGAACCTGGGAAAGGTCAATGCTTATCCTTGGTGGTGGGGGGGGGGGGGGGGTACATAGTATGGAATTTTGCTTCTTTTTGGGATCCTGCCAGGTAGTTGTGACCTGGATTGACCATTGTTGGAAATGGGTACTTGGCTTTATGTACCCTTGGTCTGACCCAGTATAGGAGTTATGTTCTTATGTAAATGAGTAAGTTATCTGTTTAAAGGATTGCTGTTGTGTTGCTTCCCTCCTCCCCAGATGGGTATATTTATAAGTTTAACATCTAAAACTTGCTACTATATGCATAAATATTGGCCTTAGCCCCAGGAGTACCCCTGGCCCCTGTAAATCTGAACAGATACATTTTTGCTAGACATCAAGTTGTCCACCCAAGTTTATCCAGTAACTAACACTAAATTAAAAAAACAATAACAACAACTTACATGGTTGCTATCAAGTGTCAACCAAAAAAGTACTTTGGAATATCGGTCTATTTACAAAGGTTTGAAAATCAAAAGATCTTCAGTCATCCAGTTTGCAAGTCAGAAAAACTCGTGTTTCTATCTAGCTTAATTTCGAAAGGGAAGGACACCCATCTTCCGACACAAATCGGGAGATGGGCGTCCTTCTCCCAAGGTCGCCCAAATCGGCATAATCAAAAGTCGATATTTTGCGTCCTCAACTGCTTTCCATTGCGGGGACGACCAAAGTTCACGGAGGCGTGTCGGCAGTGTACCGAAGGCGGGATGGAGGCGTGGTTAAGAGATGGGCATCCTCGGTCAATAATGGAAAAAAGAAGGGCGTCACTCACGAGCATTTGGTCGACTTTACTTGGGCCCTTTTTTTCATGACCAAGCCTTGAAAAGGTGCCCGAACTGACCAGATGACCACCGGAGGGAATCGGGGATGACCTCCCTTTACTCCCCCAGTGGTCACCAACCCCCTCCCACCCTAAAAAAATTAAAAAACATTTTTTCCAGCCTCTATGCCAGCCTCAAATGTCATACCCAGCTCCCTGACAGCAGTATGCAAGTCCCTGGAGCAGTTTTTAGTGCAGTGCACTTCAGGCAGGCGGACCCAGGCCCACCCCCCCCCCCCCCCACCTGTTACACTTGTGGTGGTAAATGTGAGCCCTCCAAAACCCACCTGAAACCCACATGTAGGTGCCCCCCTTCATCCCTAAGGGCTATGGTAGTGGTGTACAGTTGTGGCGAGTGGGTTTTAGGGGGGGGCTCAGCACCCAAGAAAAGGGAGATATGTACCTGGGAGCAATTTGTGAAGTCCACTGCAGTGCCCCCTAGGGTGCCCGGTTGGTGTCCTGGCATGTGAGGGGGACCAGTGCACTACGAATGCTGGCTCCTCCCACGACCAAAGGGCTTGGATTTGATCATTTTTGAGATGGGTGTCCTCGGTTTCCATTATGGCTGAAAACCGGGGATGACCATCTCTAAGGTTGATCATCTCAACATTTAGGTCGACCATCTCTAAGATCGACCTAAATGTTGAGATTTGGGCGCTGCTTTCCGTCCTCCTGTATGCAGCCTGACGGTCTCGGCGAGATTCAAAATGGCCGCCGAGACTTCAATTCTTGGCGGCCATTTTGAATCTCGCCGAGACCGTCAGGCAGCATACAGGAGGATGGAGAGCAGCGCGCTGGGCAGGAAAGAGGGGGCTCTTTCCTGCCCCGACGTCACTAGACCACCAGGGAAGATCGCGTGACGTGAGTAGGGAGAAGTGGTGACAGGGCCGGGGGGGAGGGCGATCCCGAACTCGGAGGGAGGGATTCGGACAAGACACACCGGAGCACCTAGGTTTTAGAGGAGGGAAAAAGGAAATTTTTTTTGTCCTATTTTCCTCCTCTAAAACCTAGGTGCGTCTTATGGTCAGGTGCGTCTTATAGTCCGAAAAATACGGTAATTTTCATTGTTTAGGCAAGAAAAAAAAAGGCTGCGAGCACAGCCAGGACTTCTACAATCATCCTTTCCAAAAACTTCAACAAAATATTCTTGAAAATTGTAAGATTCATAAAATATCCTTGCTGATTGCTTTCTTTTCAGAGAGGTTTTATTTTTCATTTCCTTGACAGTTGACACAACAAAGAAAAACATGACACAGACGTCATAAAAGAGAGAAAATTTCAAAAGTTGGATCTCTTCCTTGCATGTGAAAAAAAATTCATGCTGGAAAGAAATAATAATGTTAATATAAAAAGTGAAGACAAATCTCAGTGGAGGAAGAGAGCACAATGACATCAAGCAATCTACACCCTTTCTGAAAGAAAGAGTGGTCCCACATGGATTCTGTTTCTTTTCTTAATAAAGCAAGCTGCCTGAAATTGCAATGTCTAAAACATTAAGGGGGGATATATTGGAGCACTCCCCATATTTTTCTGCTTCCTCTGATTTTTGTTACTACCATTTTTTGTTGTTGGCTTTTTTTTTTTACCATGTTTCCTTCTTTAACTATGCTATTTTTTTTTTCTTGGCTTATTAAGAACTTCCCTTCATCAGACCAATCTTGGTTTTGCCTCTCTGAATTGGATACTTCAAACCATATTCTGTGTTATTTTGGCAACATCCAACCATTCTAGTAAAATATCTGGGAAATCTTTCAGAAGATGCCTCGCATTTAACTGCCTCTTATATATTCTGTTATTTATTTATTTTTAGATTCTTGATATACCGCTGCAAGGCCTACACATAAACATCTACATGGTTTACACAGTCGTAAAAATAACAATAGACAAGTAGTTACAAAATAAAAAGAGAAATACAGTTCAAAATTATAATAGGTTTAAAAGACGGGGAGAAAAAAAGGTAAAGGGAGACAACACAGACTGCAGTCGAGTTAGGAAGAAAAAAGTGAGCTTTGAGGGTTTGCTTGAACGCGGGATTAGAGGGTTGGTTTCTAATGAGTAATGGAAGGTCATTCCAGAGTTAGGGCCCATTGTAACGGAATTCTGAATGGTGGGTACTGAACAGGCAAAGCTGGATAGGAGAGGGCAACGTCAAAAGATTGTTATCTGAGGGCAGCGAAGGTGGGTATAGGGAATAAGGAGTTTATTGAGGTAGGACAGTGCTAAAGAAGATCTAGATTTGTAGACAAGGAGCAGAGTTTTAAAAATAATGTGAGTGAGCAGAGAAGGGAGGCCAGTGTTCAGAGCGGAGGAGGGGGTGACATGGTCAAAGTGGTGAGTGTTGTATAATAACTTAGCAGCTGTTCATTGTACTAGTTGGAGCCATTTGAGAGAAGAGAGGGGAAGAGCGGCATGGAGCGAGTTACAGTAGCTTAAGTCAGTGTTTCCCAAGTCCAGTCCTGGAGTACCCCTTGCTAGTCAGGATATCTACAATGAATATGCATGAACTTGATTTGACTATACTGCCTCTATTATATGCAAAATCTCTTTCATCCATATTCATTGTGGATGTCCTGAAAACCTGACTGGCAAGGGGTACTCCAGGACCGGACTTGGAAGGCATTGGTCTAAGTGAAAGATGACAAGTGCAAGAATGAGGGGGCAAAGGAATCCAGTGGGAAGGAATGGTCGAACTGCACATACTCTATGGTGAGTGAAGAAAGCAGAATGGAGAACAGAGTCAATCTGAGGTTTAAATGTTAAGACCAGAATCAAAGGTGGGTTTTCAGATCACTTACCATTCTAGGGGGGGTCTTTTACTAAAGGTTAGCTTGAGTTATCTGCAGCAGGGCCCATAGGAATAAAATGGGCCCTGCTGCAAATAACTCAAGCTAATCTTTAGTAAAAGACCCCCTAGGTGCCTTATCTACTGACAGAAAAGCTATGATTCAACATACTACTTCAATTGGGGGGGGGGGGAGGTATTTAGTAAGGGCAGGTTTTTACTACACCTTAATTTCCCATGGGAGTGATTTAATGTGAGGTAGCTTAGTACCACCTGATAGTCACTTCTGTGGTATATGAGCAAAGCTGCTTGTGATCAAACTCACAAGCAGTGTAACTCACACTGTCTGGCCTGATGCTCCTGTGGCCTAATGCTCCTGGGCTGCTTCTTAAAGGGCTGAACCAAATTGCTGATGCACCCCCCCCCCCCCCACACACACACACACCCATCACAGCCACCCTCTTGGTGTCCTCTAAACTATTTCCCCACTGCTCAGAAGACCTTCCCCTCCCAATGCCAGCCCCCACCCTCCCATAGGCCTCCCCAGAGTCTACCTTGATACAATCCATGATCTTAAGCCAGACGGGTTACTGCAACGCTGTATGTGCAGGATGCAAAGAACTTCTACTTAAGAAATTACAAATGGCTCAAAATACTGCGGCAAGACTGATATTTGGAAAATCTAAATTTGAATCTGCAAAGCCACTCAGAGAAATTCTGCACTGGCTCCCTATAAAAGAACGAGTAGCCTTTAAAATATGTACATTAATTCACAGGATAATCTACGGTGAGGTACCAGAATATATGCTTGAGTTGGTTGACTTACCACCCAGAAACAGATCCAGTACCTCACGATCATATTTAAACTTACACTACCCAGACTGTAATGGCCTAAAATATAAATCAATTTACGCCTCAAACGTCACTTACATTGGTACTCAACTGTGGAATGCCTTACCCAAATCAGTAAAATCTACCCAGAACTACCTAAACTTAAGGAAATCATTGTAATCAGTACTGTTTAAGAAGGCTTATTCCCCAGTTTCAACATAATCAGAATTATCCCTTACTATTATATGATCCAATGGACACTAATTACATGTTTATTATCTTCTTTATTTATTACTGATTGTTTATTCTATCTTACTCCCAATACCTATTGCTGTTCAATTGTTATTCCTATCTTGCTCTAAATTTGCAAAATTGTATTTCTTGCATTGTAACTTTACTACAGTATTACTGCAAGCCACTTTGAGCCTGCAATCAGTGGGAAAATGTGGGATACAAATGTAATAAATAAATTATGCCCCTCCACGTATGCTTAACAGTGCACAAATTTACACTAACTCTGAAAGCTTGTATGCGTTTGCATATATTGCAACTCTACTCCAGCTCTGTCCAGACTATATCACCAGGAATGCCTACATGCAGATCACACAAAAGTAGATACACTTTTTCCATGCACCTACTTTTTATACATGTATATGTCATTCAGAGTTTTAAGAGCTCTTTTCTACATGAAAAACACATTTTATCCTCTTTCCTCACAGATTCTATATATAATGCATCGAGTAGTATGCATTAAATTGTGCACATGGCCAATTTACGCATGCTACTCAATTAGTTACATAGTAACATATTAGATGACGACAGAGAAAGACCTGTACGGTCCATCCAGTCTGCCCAACAAGATAAACTCATATGTGCTACTTTATGTGTATATCTGACCTTGATTTGTGTCTGCCATTTTCAGGGCACAGACCGTAGAAGTCTGCCCAGCACTAGCCCCGCCTCCCACCACCAGCTTTGCCACCCAATATCCGCTAAGCTTCTGAGGATCCCTTCCTTCTGAACAGGATTCCTTTATGTTTATCCCACACATTTTTAAAATTCTGTTACTGTTTTCATCTCCACCACCTCCTGCGGGAGGGCATTCCAAGTATTCACCACTCTCTCCGTGACAAAATACTTCCTGACATTTTTCTTGAGTCTGTCCCCCTTCAATCTCATTTCATGTCCTCTAGTTCTACCGCCTTCCCATCTATGGAAAAGGTTTGTTTGCGGATTAATACCTTTCAAATATTTGAACGTCTGTATCATATCACCCCTGTTTCTCCTTTCTTCCAGGGTATACATGTTCAGGTCGGCAAGTCTCTCCTCATACATCTTGTAACACAAATCCCATACCCTTTTTGTAGCTTTTCTTTTCACCGCTTCAATTCTTTTTACACCCTTAGCAAGATACGGCCTCCAAAACTGAACACAGTACTCACCAACGACTTATACAGGGGCATTAAAACCTCTTTTATTCTGCTGGTCACACCTCTCTCTATACAGCCTAGCAACCTTCTAGCTACGGCCACCGCCTTGTCACACTGTTTCGTCACCTTTAAATCCTCAGATACTATCACCCCAAGATCCCTCTCCTCGTCTCTACATATCAGACTCTCACCGCCTAACACATGCGTCTCCCGTGAATTTCTACTCCCTAAGTGCATCACTTTGCATTTCTTCGCATTGAATTTTAATTGCCAAACCTTAGCCCATTCTTAGCCTATTAGTGTTGATAGTTGGCCGATAATGACCAATTATCAACATTAATTGGCAATAATTGGAATTTACATAGGTGTATTCTAAAAAGAGGTGCATAAAAAATTCCAGGTCACGTTGCCAAAAAAGATATGGCAATAGGAGTGTGGGCGAGTCAGGGACATCAAATTTATGTGCATAGTTATAGAATTCGGGGGAGTGCAGCTAAGTTTAGGCAGCTCTTCACTGGTGTAAATGGCTGTGCCTAAATGTAGGTATATCCACCCGGCCTATCTGAATGTAGTTGCGGATTATAGAATACCACTAGGCACAGATTTTAGTCATCATATATAGAATCTGGCCCTGTATGTGTAATTAAAAAAAAAATAAAAGTTAAAATAACATCTAGGTGTTAGGTTTTGTGATCCTCCTATCTTTCGTTTATCATTTGTTGTTTCACTTTTTTTTTTTTAGTCATTGATTTAATTACTGTCAATTTTCCTTATATTTGGTCATAACAGCATTGATTTTGATTTAGTACTTTTCTGGTTTATCCCACTATCAGAGTTAATGTTCTCAAAACAGCTGCAAACAGATATGTGGGAGCAATTTGTTTTTTGTATTGCTAGATTCATTATTTTCTATTTCCTGATGCTCTTAGATAAACTTCACTTGGTTTGTCTCTTTCTCTCACTCACTTCATCTCTCACATCCTTATTTCTTTTCCTTTTTTGTCTGTCTTCCAAACAGGTGCCAACTGAGGGACCCTTTTACAAAAGGATCTACCGCTGGCACAACGGGGCCGCCGGCAGTAGCTCTGCCTCGAGCACATGCCATTTCTGGCATGACAGAAAATAGTTTTGAAGTTTATAGCAGGGGCGTAGCCAGACCTTGCCAGGAGGGGGGGCCAGAGCCCGAGATGGGGGGGCACTGTTAAGCCGCCTCCCCCCCTCTGGCAACCCCCCTTCCCCCCGCTCGATCGCGCCGACACTCTTAAACTCCCCCCGCCTCCCGCTACCAACCCTCGGCCGCCGTCGCCGCCCGTCCCATGAAGTACCTTGTTTGCTGGCGGGGCTGCCCAAACCCCACCAGCCAAGAGTGTTCTTCAGCGCTGGAGTTAGTAAACTCCAGCGCCTTCATTCAAGGAAGTTCGTCTGAAGGATCAGCTGGTTTTGACGCATTTACGTCCTGCACGGGGCTACATGCACGGTGCAGGACATAAGGCGTCAAAACCAGCTGATCCTTCAGACGAACTTTCTTGAATGAAGGCGCCGGAGTTTACTAACTCCAGCGCTGAAGAACACTCTTGGCTGGCGGGGTTTGGGCATCCCCGCCAGCAATCAAGGTAAATCATGCGGTAGCGGGGCTGGTGGCGATGGTGGGGGAAGGTTGGTGGCGGGAGGGGGGTCGTTGGCAGGGGGCCAGGGGCGAATCTGCGGGGGCCCGGGCCCCCTCAGGCCCCACGTAGCTACGCCACTGGTTTATAGCAAGGTGCTAACCCAGCAGTAAACGGTTACTGCGGGAGCCCTTACCTCCACCTCTATAGGTGGCAGTAAGTGCTCTTCTCCCACATGGCCACATGGTAAGAATAATCTTACCGCATGGCCATGACTTGTTTAGGGGCTTTTTACCTGCTGCGGTAAAAAGGGCCCTGGCACGTGGCAGATATGCCCCCCCCCCCCCCCCCCCCACTACAGCAGGGCTCTTTCCCCCGCAGCTTGGTAAAAGGACCCCTGAGTTTTCACCAGATGGACTGAAGAAAAAAACAAATCTCTTTAACCTCAAAGCTCTGACTGCCATGAAAGTAAAAAGAGAATCTGTGCGTATTTACTTTGAGAGCTGTTGGCAGTCTGTTTTTTATGAATGGAGATAGTGATATCATACGTGTCAGTTGATACATTCTGAGGTGACTTCACAGTGATAATTTGCAAAGTTGGAAAGGTCACTTGGCTATAAAAGTGAATGCATGCATCGGGTTGAAAAGAAATGTCACAGATTTGTGAATACTTATTTGTTCCAGTGAAAAGCTAAATTACTAAATATATAGTCAGCTGGCCAAAATAATTTTTAGGGTTTTTTTGAAAGCTACTAGAGAATTCTGTGGTCAAATTTGGATTTAGGCACAAACAACACAGCCAACTGCCTCTGGTGCCAAATTTTGAAAGGCACTGGATAATATCTGTTACTACTATGCTTCCATCGAGGCCTGCTGTGTGTCTGTCAGTGCAGCATCAGTCCTGCGTGACAAGTCCTGAGGCATTCTACCATGCAGTAGAAGGAGGCGATGGGAGTGCAGTAGGGCTTGGTAGGCCCCATGCTGAATCTTCTCTTCCAAATTGCTGTGGGACTGGTTCTGTATTGGAAGACAAAAGGCGCAGAGATGTTGCGAGTAAATGGGGACAGAAAGGAGGATCTGGACACTGGGGGAGGGAAAGGGAGCGCTCTCTACTTTCCCCATTACTTATGGTAAATTTACTTTTGGTGGGAATTTTGAAAAAGTGTGAGTAATGTAACCCGATTGGTTATATATATTTTTTCTTATTTAAATTTTTACCTGGGGTCCGGGGGAGGCTACGGACTTCCAATGATTGTTGGTGGCCAGTGCTGTGGCTCCAGAAGCGGTCCTGGGCTTTCTGCACAGAGTTGCTGTCTCCGTTGCTTGCCCCAATGCTCTGAGCTTTGGATTTGTTTTTTTTTTTTTGCGTGGGTATCACTAGGGAATGTGTGTGGGGTGATGCAGAATTTAATTAGAGTGAACATCTCTAGATTTATAGAAGTTTTGGTAGAGATTTATGATAAAAATCTGTATATATCTTTAATGTGTATTTTAATTTATAAAAAATGCACTGTATGTGTAGTTCAATGGCACTAATGATTATAAGATATTTTGATCAAATTGTATAGAAATTTTATGGGTTTTTTTTTCTAAAAATGTAAATTTTCTATTCCTTTCTATAGAAAGTTATTTTCCAAAATGGAAAAGTTCAGTGAGAAACCTGAAAAGTGTGTATAGTTTGAGGAGCACTTTATTGTTGTATTCAATAAGGAATAGTTATTGCAGTTGGATTTTCATTTATATAGGAATAACTCTGAACTGTGGAAGCTTTGAGATATTCTTCAGTTACATTTTTAAATTCAGATAGCTCTTAATACAAAATATCTGTTTAATTTGGCCACTCAGATCTTATCTGTGACCATCGCATAAGCCGACAGTCGCTCAAAAGCGCATGGATCGGGATAAGGTATGTTTCAAAGATATCACCAAAACAGGGAAGATAGGGTATTCCAATAGTGAGGTTCCGAAAGAGACCACAATAGAACTGGAGGGGCATAATCGAACGGGGCGCCCAAGTTTTCCTAAGGGCGTCCTCACAGGACGTCCCCATGAAGGGGCGGGGAAACCCGTATTATCGAAACAAGATGGGCGTCCATCTTTTGTTTTGATAATACGGTCGGGGACGCCCAAATCTCAACATTTAGGTCTACCTTAGAGATGGTCATCCCTAGAGATGGTCGTCCCCGATTTTCGGCAATAATGGAACCCGAGGACTCCCATCTCAGAAACGACCAAACCCAAGCCCTTTGGTCATGAGAGCAGCCAGCATTCGTAGTGCACTGGTCCCACTGACATGCCAGGACACCAACTGAGCACCCTAGGGGGCACTGCAGTGGACTTCAGAAAAAGTTCCCAGGTGCATAGCTCCCTTACCTTGTGTGCTGAGCTCCCCCCAACCCCCCCCCCCCAAAAAAAAACCCACTCCCCACAACTGTACACTAATACCATAGCCCTTAGGGATGAAGGGGGGTCACCTAGATGTGGATACAGTGGATTTCTGGTGGGTTTTGGAGGGTATGATATTTGAGGCTGGCATAGAGGCTGGAAAAAATATTTTAACATATTTTTTAGGGTGGGAGGGGGTTAGTGACCACTGGGGGAGTAGGGGGAGGTCATCCCCGATTCCCTTTGGTGGTCATCTGGTCATTTAGGGCACATTTTTGTGGCTTGGTCATTAAAAAAAAAAGGACCAAGTAAAGTCGGCCAAGTGTTCGTCAGGGACGCCCTTCTTTTTTCCATTATCAGCCGAGGATGCCCATGTGTTAAGCACGCCCCAGTCCCGCCTTCGTTATACTTCCAACACGCCCCTGGGAACTTTGGTCGTCCCCACGACGGAAAGCAGTTGAGGGCACCCAAAATCAGCTTTTGATTATGCCGATTTGGGCGACACTGGGAGAAAGACGCCCATCTCCTGATTTGTGTCGAAAGATGGGCGCCCTTCTCTTTCGAAAATGAGGCCACAGGTGTCCTTCAATAAAAATAAAAATCAGACAAAAGATTGCAAATTAATACTGTCAAGTACTGAGCATGATGTAAATAGGAACAACAAACATAGTTTCAAATGTATATATGCGAATGCCAGAAGTCTAAGAAATAAGATGGGAGAGTTAGAATATATTGCACTAAATGAAAAATTAGATATAATTGTATCTCTGAGACCTAGTGGAAGGAGGATAACTAGTGGGACACTGTCATAACGGAGTACAAATTATATCGTAGTGATAGGGTGGATTGAATTGGTGGAGGGGTAGCATTTGTATGTTAAGGAGAGCCTTGAATCAAATAGATTGAAAATTCTGCAGGAAACAAAACACATCTTGGAATCACTATGGATTGAAATTCCATGTGTAAAAGGGAAAATGATAGTGATAGGAGTATACTACCGTACGCCTTGCCAGGATGAACAGACGGATGTAGAAATGTTAAAGGAAATTAGGGAAGCAAACAAACTGGGCAAGACAATAATAATGGATGATTTCAATTACCCCAACTTTGACTGGGTAAACATTGGGGCATGCTAGGGAGGTAAAATTCCTTGACAGAATCAAGGACTGCTTCATGGAGCAGGTGGTACAGGATCCGACGAGAGAAGGAAAAATTCTAGACCTAGTCCTTAGTGAAGCCCATGATCTGGTGCGGGAGGTAATGGTGCTGGGGCCGCTTGATAACAGTGATCATAATATGATTGGATTTGATATTAGCTTTAAAGTAAGTATACATAGGAAATCCAATACGTTAGCGTTTAACTTTAAAAAAGGAGACTGATAAAATGAGAAGAGCAGTGAAAAAAACTTAGAGGAGCGGCTGTGAGGGTCAAAAATTTACATCAGGTGTGGATGCTGTTCAAAAACACCATCCTGGAAGCCCAGGACAAATATATTCTGCGTATTAAAAAAGGAGGATAGAAGACCAAATGACAGCCAGCATGGTTAAAAAGTGAGGTGAAGGAAGCTATTAGAGCTAAAAGAAAATCTGTCAGAAAATGGAAGAAGGAACCGACTGAAAATAATAAGAAATAGCATAAGGAACGTCAAGTCAAATGCAAAGCGCTGATAAGGAAGGCAAAGAGGGACTTTGAAAAAAAGATTGCATTGCAGGCAAAAACAGACAGTAAAAACTTTTTTTAGGAATATTAAAAACAGGATGCCGGCAAAAGAATCAGTTGGACCGCTAGATGACCGAGGGGTAAAAGGGGCGATCAGGGAAGACAAAGCCACAAAGGGGCGGGGAAACACATATTATCGAAACAAGATGGGCGTCCATCTTTCCTTTTGATAATACGGTCGGGGACACCCAAATCAGCAAATTTAAGTCGACCTTAGAGATGGTCATCCCCAGCAGAAATGGTTGTCCCCAGGACTTGGTCATTTCTGATTTTCAGCGATAATGGAAAGCGAGGACACCCATCTCAGAAACGACCAAATCCAAGCCATTTGGTCGTGGGAGGAGCCAGCATTCATAGTGCACAGGGACGGAGGCATAGCGAAGGAAGTCCTTCACCCATACTAAAAAAAAAAAAAAGACAAAAGTTTTTAAAGTTGTTTTATTCGGGGTGGGAGGTGGTTAGTGACCACTGTGGGAGTCAGGGGAGGTCATCCCCAATTCCCTCCGGTGGTAATCTGGTCATTTAGGGCACATTTTTGTGACTTGGTCATAAAAGAAAAGGACCAAGTAAAGTCGGCCAAGTGTTCATCAGGGACGCCCTTTTTTTTCCATTATTGCTTGAGGACGCCCATCTGCTAGGCACACCACAGTCCCGCCTTCGCTACGCCTCCAACATGCCCCCGGGAACTTTGGTCGTCCCCGCGATGGGAAGCAGTTGGGGATGCCCAAAATTGGGTTTCGATTATGCTGATTTGGGTGACCCTGAGAGAAGGACGCCCATCTCCCGATTTGTGACAAAAGATGGGCGCCCTTCTCTTTTGAAAATAAGCCTGAAAGGCAACATGGATTTAGTGAAGGAAAATCTTGCCTCACCAATCTATTACATTTCTTTGAAGGGGTGAACTTTGGTACCAAAACCAACCTGAAATTCAGATTTGATTGAAAATGGCAGTGCATTTTTGGCTAAAACCGAAATTGTGCTGTGCAGCCCGCAGCCCCCACTCCCTCTTCCCAGATACAAGTAGCCCCTCCTGGACCTACATGCAGCCTCCCTCCTCACCCCTCTGGTCCTACCTATTGGCTATTTGGGGCAGGAGCGATCCCCAGGCTCTCCTGCCCATACTGGCTTCTCTGACAGAATGGCTGCTGGAACCTCCAGCAGTCTGTTCCAACTAGCCACTAGACCACCAATGATATGTTAGGCCTGAGGGGGGGGGGCTACAGGTGGAGGGCATAGGCATTGTTACAGGGTGGCATGAGATGGCAAGTGCCATCCCCAAAATTTAGCTTGGCACCCCAACCAGATCAATTACTACAGGTCTCAGACTCACAGAGGCTCCTCCTTTCTTCCAGCAGGGTAGTTTGCTTTCTATTCAGGTTTTGAGTACTGTATCTTTTTTTGCAGGTTTGCATGTTACTTCACAAAGTTTCTGGCAGAGATTATATTACAGTTTTAATATTTTTATTTTTTGTACAGTGAGGTGTAAGGGGAAATGTCTTAATATCATTACTAGGGAAATATGGTGAATATATTACAGAACTGAGAGCTGTAGGGTTTATATTGATTTTGTCCCAATCAATATAGACTCTAGACTTGCTCTCAGGTAGAAGAACCCATTGATTGTTTTTCTGGGTGGTTGAAACTGACTTGCAGTTTATTTCTACATAAAATACGGTTGGAACCTTTTTTTTTTTTTATTACTGTGGTTTCTCTTATAGCTAATTTTAAATGTGGGGAGAGAAGGGCTATGATGTGCAGAAATATCACATTGGTCTGCCCCTCCTTATAGCTAGCTTGTCTTTCCAAATATCTCTGTCTAGAGACACCACTGGTGGAGGGGAGGGGCCCCTTTGGGGCGGGGGAGAAGGGAGGGAATGGATGGAAGGAGTGGGGTCTGTTTCAGTTCGGGGGCTGGGCCAGTGTCATTGTTGGCTTTGGCTTCGAAAAAAAAACTAGTTTCAGTCACCCTTCAATCTAATAAACGACATATCTCATATGAAAAAAATATAGGCAACAAAACACTCAAATTGCCTGCACCTAAATATTTAGAAAAAGAAACACTGCAGTGTTACTCCAGACTGTTGTTGGCTACTAGTTGAATGCTTGAAGTTTATTTTCTCAACTGGAATGTTCATTATGTATTAAGGGGACAATTCTCTAACTGGCTGCCAATACTTAAGTGCCAGTTCTGCACATGAACATACAAGAATACCTGCACTTTTGCAGGCAAGTAGACATGTGCTTGACTGCAAAAGAGATAAGCACTGTTCTATGAGAGTGTGCATAAGTGGTATAGCACAAATGCAAGGGGCATTTACGTGGGCAGTGCATCTACTTACATGTACCGCTTAGTTACATGTGCCCTTACCACATTTACATGCCCAAAAGTTGCATCAGTTCTATGACTGGTGCAACTGCAGGCATCTAGATTTTAGGTGCCCTGATTCTTGGTTGTTCTAGTATTTTGTAATGGAATCAGGGTGCCCCAGATGCCATTATAGAATTAGTTCTCACCACACGGCATCAGAGTGCCTAAAAGGATGCACCCATTTATTGAATTACTCTCATAGTAACAGTGGATAAAGTCTCAGTGTTTGATTAGGAAATTTTCTTTCTATAGAATATCACAGATTAGGCTGGCTTTGCTCAGCATTGCTCTGGTTGCTTTGGTCCCATTATCTTCTCAGAATCCTTTGAACCCTTTGTCACTGCTTATTTATTTATTAGGATTTATTTACCGCCTTTTTGAAGGAATTCACTCAAGGCGGTGTACAGTAAGAATAGAACAAACATGAGCAACAGGCAATTACAGCAGTAAAAATATTCAAATAACAATACAAAGTATGGCATGGTATACTACTCACAATGTCAACACAGTACGTAATAGAACATTTTAATTAATAGTGAAGGGTAAAGCAAAGATGTAACATATAGATAGGTAAGAGAGTAGGAAGAGTTAGAAAGTAAGGTGACTGATTTAGTTGCACATGAGGTCAGAGAGATGGTTAAATATTATCTCAGGTAGGGTAGGAGTGGATAAACATGTCCTGCTGTAGTATGTGCATCCCGAGTCACTCCTTGTGTGTGGGAGATTAACAAGTTAGATTACTTCTTCTATTAAAGGCTTGGTTGAAGAGCCAAACTTTCACATGCTTCCTCAAGTAGAGATAGTCTTGTGTTTAGTGGATCCTTTCAGGCAATGCATTCCAGAGTGTGGGGGCTACTTCGGAGAAGGCTCGCTTGTGGGTATCACATCGTGTAATATCTTTTGGAGAGGGTGTGGTTAGTGATAGTCCTTGGGAGGACCTTAGTGTCCTTGGCAGCGTGTGGAGGATCATCCTATTCTTCAGGTACTCAGAACCATTTCCTTTCAGGGCCTTGAAGATCAGACATAGAGTTTAAATTTAGCCCTGTTTTCTACTGGTAGCCAGTGAAGTTTTTGCAAAAATGGTGTCATGTGGTCACATCGCTTGTAACCTTCTATGGCTCTTGCTGCCGCATTCTGAATCAACTGTTGTGTTGGTTCCAATAGGCTGTTTACTATACTGAACAACTGCTTGGTTGAATTGGCAGCTAGTGCAATGCATTGAGAGAAATACTGTTTTTTGGTTGCTGTTAAGGCTTGGCGGTACTTTGCCATGTGCTTCCTACAGTTTAGCCTGTCTTCATCCAAGCAAGATTTACGCCATCTCCTTTCCAGTTTTCATCGTTTGCATTTAAGGATCCGAAGTTCTGGAGAAAACCAAGGTGAGCGTTTGTGAGTGGGGCATAAGACCTTTTTTTAGTGGTGCTGTTTTCTCTAAGGTCTTGGCTAAGTGTGTATTCCAGATGTCAATTTGTTCTGACACTGTTGTTGTCTTTTCATCCACAGGTGGATAGTCCAAGGTCTCTAGAAAATTTTTAGCGATCAGCTTTTTTTTGTCTCTGATCTTCTTCCAAACTCTGGGAGGTGCCATTTGTTTCAGGTGGTCACTTAGGGAGAATTTAATTAGAAAATGGTCTGACCATGATAGGGGTGTTATTTCAACAGTTATCCCAGAATTCTGGGATATCCACCCCTTTGTAGAATACCAGGTCTAGTATGTGACCCTTTTTGTGGGTTGGAGAATTGATCACCTGTGTAAATCCTAGTGCTGTTATCGTGTCCAGAAAGGCAGCTGTGGTGGTGGTGTCTGGGGTTTCAATGTGTAGATTATTATTATTATTTGTTACATTTGTTACATTTGTATCCCACATTTTGCCACCTATTTGCAGGCTCAATGTGGCTTACATAGTACCGTATTGGCGTTCGCAAATTCTGGTATGAACAAATACAGGTGATATTGTGGTAGTATAAGGGTCATGTGTGACAGACTCATTAGGGGATCTTATGGAGGAAGAGTTAAGTTATGTCCATTCTGAGCTTTGGTTTTGTTGTGTTGCAGGTATTCAGTGTTTTATGTTGGGTCGGTGGGGTATGCCTTTTTGAATAGGTTTGTTTTTAGTGATTTCCGGAAATTTAGGTGGTCATATGTTGTTTTTACGACTTTTGGCAGTCTCCTATGATCACCAGCCTAGGGTAATTCAGGGTCACTTGAGTAATCAGGTCTAGGATAATGTGTTGTTATGAGGTACTCGGTGTACCATAAGCAGCCAGATTGGTTTCTCCTCTTCAAGCTGGATTAAAAGAGATTCTGATTCATGTAGCTGGGGGATGGATATTCTGCGCAGTTTGATTGTATCCCGAATCAAGACTGCTACCAATCCACCCCGTCTTCCTGGTCTTCGTGGATGTTGGATGGTGAAACCTGTTGGGCATAATTCAGCCAGTGGTAAACCCTCACTTTCATCTATCCAGGTTTCACTTATTCCTTGGATGTCAAGATGCTAGTTCATTTATGGCATCATGGATCACTGAGGATTTCTTTGCAGCTGATCTGGCATTCACCAGTCCTATAGTTCCCAAGGGTGGTCTGGGGGTAGCTTTGGTGTAGCAATGAGGTGATCTTTTAAGTATTGTTATGTAGGTGTTTTGACCTCTTGCACTTTTGCCTTCTCTTTGGTTGGTGGGGATTATGGTTTCCTCTCCCACACACCACTGGAATGCTCGCATGGTCTTTGGGACCAATGCACATTTTTTGCGTCAGAAGCTAGTTAGGCAAAATTTCATTGGGTGGTACTACAGTCCACCCTGTGGAGTTCACCCTGTAGAACAGCAGTCTTTTTAGTTGGCAATGCAGTGTTAAGGCTTTAAATCTAAAAGAACAGATCTTTTTAAAGTTGTAAATTCAGACCAGGCCTGTGAGATCAAAGGCTTCCAGCAATAGAGAAACAAATGGCTGTACTTAGCACTTCTGTGTGAATTTCTTTGGAGAGGGGTTGATAGTTACTTTTAGTTTGAAGGAATCAGATTTAGAATTTTAAAAATAGATTATACAGTTAAAGTAAATTTTTAACTCTTGGATTGCAGGTATGAACTTTAGAGTTTCTGGTTCTGATATCCTTGGATGGTCCAATTGATGCAGGTTGTTGTAGGTTTTTTCTTTGTTGCCCAGGAGGAGGGTTACAAGCCATGTAAGTTATCTTTGGCTGTTTGGAGGAACTTCTTTCTCTAGATTACCTGTTTTTTGTTTGTTTGTTTGTTTGTTTGTTTGTTTTTTCTCCTCCTTCTCCTCTTGCTATCTCATGTCTGGAATAGCTGGACATATTCAGATTTGTGCTTTGTGATTATGCAACTGGCATCTTGGTGTTTCTCTGCTATGTACGTTTCTCCACCTCAACAAGGGGTCTTGTGGGTGCTTGCCTTAGACTCAGCTAATATTGAACCTTCTATGCTGATGCCATCTCAGCTCTTGGCTCATAGACTTCTGTCATCTGCACCAGGCTTCCCATGATTCCTTGCAACAAGTGGGAATTAACCAAATCACTGCTGGCCTGTACAGATTGCTTTACTTTGCTCTCCTTTCCATTCTTATATCACATCTTGGGTGAATCTATTCTAGAAATTGATAACAAATGCCTGCAGGGATTTGTTTTGGACATTTAGCATAGCAGCACTAACTCTGCTTCAGGCTTATGCTCCAACCAGCAAACAAAAACCTCAACTATGAAAAGTACATTACTCAATTCATTTGTAAGCTCTGCAGGAATAAAACCCATTTGGGGGCCTGTTTACTAAGGTGCACTAGCGTTTTTAGTACATGCTAAAAATTAGCACACGCTAACTCTGGAGACACCTATATATACCTATGGGTGTCTCCAGCGTTAGTGAGCGCTAAAAATGCTAACGCGCCTATAGCGTGGCTTAGTAAAAAGGGCCCTTAGTGAGGCCCATCACTTGCAAATTCCTCACAAATAATATATATATTTTTAATACAGATACTGAAGGATTCTGAGTGGATTCCTGCTACATTATTATTATTATTATTATTATTACATTTGTACCCTGCGCTTTCCCACATAATGCAGGCTCAATGCGGCTTACATAGTAATTTGAAATACAAAGTTAATAGAATTTTAATAAAACAGTAGTAAAACAATGTAAACTTGGTCTTAGTAGTGTATGATAAGTTGAACTAGATAATATATGACTAGGTTAAAAGAGGGTAGACAGGATAGGATAGTGTAATTTGGGAGAAAGGGTAAGGAGGGATAAAGTTAAGGAGAGATGGAAAGAGAAGGATGGGAGGTTGGTATTTAAGTCAGAACAGAATTGGGGGATGAAGTTGGCGAGATTAGGTTGGGGCATTTGGGTAGGCATGCTTAAAGAGATGAGCTTTCAGCATTTTTCCAAAGGGCAAGAAGTCGTTTATTAATCGGATTGGTCTGGGTATAGCGTTCCAAAGCTGGCTGCCCAAAAAGGAGAAACTGGATGCATAGTAGGTCTTGTACTTAATTCCTCTACAATTGGGAAGGTGTAGGTTAAGATAAGCTCTTGAGTCTAGGATAATGTGGTGTGCAATAATTGCAGTAGGCTGCAAACAAACAAATACTGCAGTATTTAGAACTCTAGATACTGTTACTAGGCTAAAGCCATTCATATTGTGACTAAGCCAATATTTTTTCCAAGCATGCCTTTTCAACTTGCTTGTTTTGTTTTTCTTCCTTTGTTCATTAGTTAGCCTAGACAGGTCAGCGATGCCCATGCTTTTATTGTATGTCTACAAAACCACCCTTTTAGTGAATAGAGAACAATTAAGTTAATTTGTGACAGGGGACAGTTAGATCATGAGAAATTAGTTGGGGGGGGGGGGGCTTAAAATGTGTTTTTTTTCCCCTGCTGTGATACAGGAAAATTAGCTTTCATACTGTTTAGTTTAATGATAATGACAATTTTAACTGTAAAATGTGGTTTAGTGCCTTATATTTGATATGGGTGGTTTAAGTGCTCCATAATTAGGAATCAACAAAATCTGTTTATAACATCAACAAAAATTATGGATGCTTATAATTTATATTATTATCAAAGGAGTTGTAAAGTAAATGCTGTTTCACTGCAGTAAAAATTTTGCATGATCTGCAGGTATAATTAAAATACAATAACATGGGAAGCTGGATGTTTTGGACGATGGGTTTGCTAGATTTGATAACTGTGTGTATTATTTTATTTATTTATTTTGCTGCATTTGTATCCCACATTTTCCCACCTATTTGCAGGCTCAATGTGGCTTACATTATGCCGCAATGGCGATCGCCATTATCAGAATGAGAAATACAGAATATTATTGCATTTAAGGCACAGAAAATATAGTAGAAATTAGAGATGAATAGATATATAATTCATTTTAGGTATTTGAGAACAAGGATAATGTATAACATTCAATAATGTCAGTGAGATTAAAGTAAACAAATAAAAAAGTCCAATCTTGACTTGTTCTGGCAAAATTGTGATGACAATTCATTTAAGAAGGATCCGAATGATAAGGCTCTTTGAACAGGTTAGTCTTTAATAGTTTCCGGAAGGCTGCCAAATCATGCGTTGCTTTTATGGTACTTGGTAATGCATTCCATAGTTGCGTGCAGATGTAGGGGAAGCTGGATGCATATATTGATTTTAAAACTTGATCTTAAAAACATAGAAGGGGACTTGGGTATTGAATTTAATGGTGGTCTTGTTAGAATCATAGAGGAAGGTGACAAGGTTTCAAGTGGTAGATACCAATACTTAACAGATTCTGGGAGCACTTTGGACTGATATGCAGAGCAGTGGCAGGAAAGGGCTTGGAGTTTCCGATAAAATGAGGGGGAAATGGCATTAGGTTGATGTGTCTGCTCATCAACCCAAAGTGAAAGGACTGAAACTGTACAGATTGAATGGGTCAATTTATCTTTTTCATTTTTACTTACCATGTTACTGTAATTGCTTAGTTCCCTTTTCCCCTGATTCTGTATATGAGACACAAGTTAGGTACCAATTTGGTGCCTAACTTTGGGCACTAAAATGGAAGTTAAGTGCCAAAAACAGAGGTAAATGGCAACTGTGTAAGTGCACTTAGGTGCTATTCTATAAGGTAGCACTTATGTGCTTTAGCATGTAATTGCAAGGGGGTATTCAAATGGGGGGGGGGGGGGGGGGGGGTCATACGCTTAAATGCAAATCATATAAAATACTGTAAGTTATGTGCATAAGTGCCAACATTTAAGTGCTTACATTTACACCCGCCTTTTACATGGCATAAGTGATAGCGCCTTAATGTGCAAATGACAACTTAAATTCTACATAAGAACATCAGTATTGCTTTACTGGGACAGACCGAAGGTCCATCAAGCCCAGCATCCTGTTTCTAACAGTGGCCAATCCAGGTTACAAGTACCTGGCAAGATCCCAAAATAGTACAATACATTTTATGCTGCTTATCCTAGAATTAAGCAGTAGATTTTCCCCAAGTCCTCTTTAATAATGTGTAATGGACTTTGCTTTTAGGAAGCTATCCAAACCTTTTTTAAACCCTGCTAAGCCAATTGCTTTTACTACATTCTCTAGCTACAACTTCCAGAGTTTAATTACACGTTGTGTAAAGAAATATTTTCTCTGATTCGTTTTAAATTTACTACTTTGAAACTTCATTATGTGCTGCCTAGTCCTATTATTTTTGGAAGAGTGAACTATTGATTCACATCTACCCGTTCCACTCCACTCATTATTTTACAGACCTCTATTATATCCCCCCTCAGCTGTCTTTTCTCCAACTGAAGAACTCTAGCCGCTTTAGCCTCTCTTCATAGAAAAGTCATCCCATCCCCTTTATCATTTTCATCGCCCTTCTCTATATCTTTTCTAATTCCACTATATCTTTTTGAGATGCGGTGACCAGAATTGCACACAATATTCAAGGTGTGGTTGCACCATGGAGCGATACAAAGGCATTATAATGTCCTCATTTTTGTTTTTCATTCCTTTCCTAATACCTAACATTCTATTTGGTTTCCTAGCTACCGCCGCCGCCGCACACTGAGCAGAGGGTTTCAGTGTATCATCAACGATAACACCTAGATCCCTTTCCTGATCAGTGACTCCTAATGTGGAACCATGCATTAAGTAGCTATAGTTTGGGTTCCTCTTTCTCACATGCATCACTTTGCACTTGCTTACATTAAACATCATCTGCCATTTGGATTCCCAGTCTCGTAAGGTCCTCTTGTAATTTTTCACAATCCTCTTGCGATTTAACAACTTTGAATAACTTTGCGTCGTTAGCAAATTTAATTACCTCACTAGTTACTCCCATCTCTAGGTCATTTATATATATATATATGTTAAAAAGCAGCCGTCCCAGCACAGACCCCTGGGGAACCTCACTATCTACCCTTCTCCACTGAGAATACTGACCAATTAACCCAACTCTCTGTTTTCTATGCTTTAACCAGTTTGTAATTTTCTGTAGAACACTCCTTCCTATCCCATGACTCTTCCTCTGGAGTCTTTCATGAGGTACTTTGTCAAATGCCTTTTGAAAAAACAGATATACAATATGGACCGGGTCACCTTTATCCACATGTTTGTTCACCCCTTCAAAGAAATGTAATAGATTGGTGAGGCAAGATTTTCGTTTACTAAATCCATGTTGGTTTTGTCTCTTTAATTCATGTTTTTAAATATGCTCTCAAACAAAAAAGCAACACTGGGCCTTCAAGACTGAGACAATAGGAGTGTTTTATTAGTGAATGACCCGACACGGGCCGTGTTTCGGCGTGAAACAACGCCTGCCTCAGGGGTCAGGGTTTGAGCATAAAGTATGTGAAGTGTATAGGTATCCAAATCCTCCCAGATTAAACGGAGAGAAACTTTGGAGCCAAGAAAGCCTGTCACACCAGACAGTAACGATTTAAAAGAAACCACCTTTTAGTCTCCTGTTTTTGCAAAAGCAAATACTCTCTCCAATTTTGTTCTTTATAATAGTCCCATTTTGCCTGACACTGATGTCGGGCTTACCTGTTTATAGTTTCCAGGGTCACCTCTGGAAACATTTTTAAAAAATTGGCGTTACATTGGCCACCCTCCAATCTTCCAGTGCCATGCTTGATTTTAAAGCTAAATTACATTTTACTAACAATAGTACTGCAAGTTCATTTTTTAATTCTATCAGTACTCTGGGATGAATAATAGAATCTGGGCACCCAGATGCCACTATAGAATACAATCTTAGCACACATATTTCTGGCACTTAATTTGTAGTGTCCTTTATAGAATTGTCCCCTTTTGCATCTTGGCTTTTGTTTCACAAGGTACTGGGATAATTTTAGTATTTTGTAATTCAGTAGTTTGCCTTTATAAAACAAGGACCAAAAATTCCAGAATGCTTATAAATGGAAGTTCTTAAAACTAGGACTAGTTCAGTGGTCTGATGACCTCGAATTAGCTGTTAGCTGTCTGTAAGTATAAATTTAAATTATGCATAACAATTGGTGGTTTGCATTACAGATTGGAAAGAAACCAGAATCTTTTTTTCTTCTTCTTTTTTTATACAACGGTCAACTAAGGCCAGCTAATTATAGCATACTTTCTTCTTATGACTTATGGGCTTCCTGTTTCATATACATTACTACATGCTTAGAGACAAGCAAAACCACAATGAAAACAATGCATTTTGAGTGAAATCATACAGTGTAAACTCTGTGTGAATCCAGGCAATTGATGTCTGTATCCCGTAGAAGGACCTTACCCACTGGAGAGTAGCTACTGATGATGCAGGATCGAAACATAGAAGACAGAAGCCAGCCAACCTATTTGTACCTACCTATGGTGCTCTCACAGGTCATCCTTGATCTATATTCATCTCCCTTCCTCTATCACTAAAATCCTGTTGTCTGTGAGTAGACCTCTGTTATGTTTATTTTATTTCTATTGATCCACTCCTTCATAGTATATTCTCTAAGAAAATGCCTATGTTTGGGACAGGTACATAAGGCTGTCTGAATTGTTTTCAGTCTTGTTCTCAGTGTAATAGGTAACAGCCTTCATGAAGAATTCTTTAGATAGAACTGATATAGAAGTTCTTAAAACTATACAGCAGCTGTTTTTTTCCATAAAATTAAAAATACAATATAAAATTATTGTACAGAAAGCAAATTACAAAAGGAAAAATAAATCAATAATAGTAAATTACATTCTTAATACAGAATATAAAAATAAAAAATATATAATAGTAATTATCAGCTAAAGTCCACAACTTTTAAAGAGAATCCAATAATTGGAGAAAAAAAGGTAATCCTCCAAAATGGAAATCTAATAAATGCAACCCTGCTTTTAGAGAATATTCCTAATGAGCCCCATTAACCACTCCTCCTTGAGGGGTTACTAAAGATACCCACCTAGTAGCCAAAATATGGTTAGATGAAGGGGCTCCCAGAACATACAGGGAAATTTCAGATTAAAAAGAGACCTCTAATTAAATTACTGCTGGGCGGAGCAACAAAAATTGTCAAAGTCATTTCTGAGTCTCTTGAGATAACGTCTGGAAAAATCAAAACCTTTGACATTTCTCAAAATTTTCTCTTTAGACCTGAAATATAACTTCAGCAAAAGATTCTTATCAGCACTAGTAGCCAAAGTTATAACCAGAGTCACATGGGAGCTCTCAGCAAGTCCATCAGATAAATCTTCTGCTTCTCTGGGTTCAAGATTATAAGATGTTCTTCAAAATAAGGTTGTACAACACCTTCTGATGGTCCAACTTTGTTGTACAACCTTATTTTGGAGAACTTCTTATATTCTTGTTTAATTTTAACACTTAAATTTAGGCATTTATTGCTGTTGCAAAATTGGAAATACATAAATACTTTTCAGGTACAGTCAAATCACACCATCAATGCATTCTTTTCAATTTCTTGTGTAGTGGCTTTTTAAAAATCGCTATGTACACACTATGTTCACACATGGGGCTTAGTGCACGGTAAAGTCCCTTGTTAAGAAGTGCCAAGCCCAGATTCTAATGCCCTTTAGTAAAAGGACTCCTTTATGTTTTTTATTATGCACTCTTGCCTCGTACTTTTGGGGAGAGGTGAGTTTTAAAAGTCAACAAATACATTAAAAAATACATAAAAAGGCAACATAACCTACAGCAACCAGGCCAATTTAAAATGAGCGTTAATTCTGAAAATGGACTAGTCAGTTTTGTGTCATAAGAACATAAGCGTTGCCATACTGGGTAAGACTAAAGATCCATCAAGCCCAGTATCCTATTTCCAGCGGTGGCTAGTCCAGGTCACAAGTACCTGGTAAGATCCCAAAAGAGTACAAACAGATTTTATGCAGGAATAAGCAGTGAATTTTCCCGAGTCAGTCTTAAACACTTTTCTCATCAGCTAGATTTTTTTTTTTTTAGGCTGAGTTGTGTTTTTGGTATGTCTTATGGAGTTTTACTATTGTGAATGATTTAAAAAAAAAAAAAAAAAAGACCTGATACCTCACATTGTGAATCTGTAGGGAGATGGCTGGAAAACACCATACTTTAGTTAAGGCAAAGGGAACTGCAATTAAACACGCTTTAGAAAAACATATGTGAATAGACTTCACAGAAGTCTGCTAAAATATCGTTAAGAGTCTGACTTAAATCCGTGAAACCAAGAAAATTTAAAGGTAAGCCTAATTCTCTGCCCGTAAGTGTATGTTGCAGCATAGCAAGCATCATAGGGCTTGCCTCAGATCTCAATATGTCTTATATGTGCTGCAGTACTATGGCATTTACCTAGTACTACATATAAGCACGATATAGTGACGACATAATGAAGATGTTTCACACTTACTTTTGTATTTCAGTTATGGATTTTTATATTTCTTTAAGTGTAATAAAAGAAAAATGTGTGCAATTCACATCAGAATCTCGGGCAGACAGCCTGTCCTACAGATTAAAAAGTAATGAGGTATTGTTTCTTTATGATCCTTCATATATAGTAAGTTGCTTTTTAAAAAAATGGCTTTATGTTTAGATTCATACTTAAAAGTTTACAGCCAAATTATAAATCACGAAAATGCAGAGAAAAGGAATCATGATAAGCTTGTGCAATACTGAATAAGGGAACAGCTATGTGCTTGTAGCGTAGGAAGGGGAATGTGTTAAATGGAAATTTCAAACAACCAGAAATGATGAGTTGATAATTGTACATAAGGCTTGGTTCATACAAAGCACAGCTCAGGAGAGGGGATGATGGTGTCCAGAGATATCAAGGTGACAAAACAGTGCAACAAAGCGATGGCCACGGCCAGAAGGATGCTAGCTGCATAGACAGGAATATAACCAGCAGAAGAAAGGATGTGTTGATGCCCCTGTACAAGTCATTGGTGAGGCTTCACTTAGAGTACTATGTTCAGTTTTGGAGGCCATATCTTGCTAAGGGCGTTAAAATTGACCAAAATGGTATGGGGTTTACGTTGCAAGATGTATAAGGAGAGACTTGATGACCTGAACGTGTATACCCTAGAGGAAAGGAGAGACAGGGGTGATATGATACAGACGTTCAATTATTTGAAAGGTATTAATTTACAAACAAACCTTTTCCAGAGACAGGAGGGTGGTAGAACTAGAGGACATGAATTGAGGTTTCGGGGAGGCTGACTCTGGAATAATATCAGGAAGTGCTTTTTCATGGAGAGGGTAGTAGATACCTGAAATGTCCTCCCGTGAGAGGTGGTGGAGATGAAAATGGTAATGGAATTCAAAAAATACTTGGGATAAACACAAAGGAATACTGTATAGAAGGCGTGGAATTAAACAAGCTTAGCAGTGATTACATGGCAACAGCAGTAATTGGGGAGCTAAACCAGTCCTGAGAAGATTTCTGTGCTCTGATCATGACTGCATAGATTCAGCTTTCATAAATGGAGAACAAGGCCAGTGCTGGGCACACTTCTATGGTTTGTGCCCTGAAAATGGCAAGGACAAATCAGGATCAAGTATACATACATAACTTATATTATGAGTTTATCTTGTTGGGAAGATTGGATGGACCGTGCAGGTCTTTATCTGCCGTCATCCACTATGTTACCATATTACTGTTTGACCCATGGAATGTGAATAAAGATGAGGAATAGCCTAATGTTTAGTGCAGCAACCTGGGAACCAGGTTTGATTCCCACTGGTGCTCCTTATGACTCTGGGCAAGTCACCCTCCATTGCCCCAGGTACAAAACAAGTACCTGTACGTAATATGCAAACTGTTTTGATTGTAACCACAGAAAGGCAGTAGATCAAATCCCATCCCCTATCCCTGTTCTTATCCTGTTGTCATAAATGCTGATGCTCAAGAGAGATTTGTGTGAAAAAAGCAAATATTTCTCACAGGCCACAAGAGATATTTGAAACGCATGGGAGTCACCTGGGTAGATGCTCAGTTCGTAGTACCTTCAATTAACTCTTTAGTCCTGCCTACAGACACCATTCATTTAAATACATATGCCCATTTATTCCTGTCTAGTATCCTGTGAAGAAGTGTATATGTTCTGCCACTCAGGCAGAGGAAGGAGACCTAAAATTCAAACCCTAAAGAATCTTGACTGGACAGATAGGTGTGTAGTGCTTCCCAGGAGAAATACTGAGTCATAGAGCCCACCCTGCTATTCTCATGAAGGCCTACTTGAGAGCCCCAGAGAATAGCTGGCAGAGGGAGAAAGCCATTATTATGCCAGTGCAAGAGCTCTTCTGAATCAGAGACTGAGAGAACCCCACACCGAGCCTGTGAACCATATGGGGAGTGTTTTTCTGATTTAAACTTCTATCTGCAGAGTTCGGTTTGCTTGTGTGCCAGTGGCAAGGAACCAGATTTGTTTTTCTTTAAACCCTTACTGTTGCCAGGAGCCAGACCTAGTTCACAACCATTGCAGTGCCCAAGAACCCAACTCTGTCCTAGATCAGATCATCCAGACAACTTGTTTGAATCTGAAGAAAATAAGACATGTTTCTGTCTAGGTTGTCTTGATACTGCTGGGTACCCCTCCTAACGTATCAAAAGTGGCTTCATGGCTCTGAGAGAGAGGGTGAAGTAGAGAGTTGCACAGGTGGTGTTCTTGAAGATTCTCTCTGTTGAGGGTAAAGGCCAAGGCAGAGAAGCTCACATCCTGCAGATGAATATGTGGCTGTACAGATGGTGTCGTCAAGAGCATTTTGGCTTCCTGGATGCTTCTCCAAGTTCTGCTGAGCAGAGATGGTGTCCATCTATCAAAGAAGGGAAGAAGTGTTTTCAGCAGTAGACTGGTTAACCTACTTAATAGGGCTTTAAACTAGAATTATTGGGGCATGGTGATCAAAGCCCCCAGGTAAGTACAAGCCCTCAAGTAAGTGAAGCACTAAATACCTCTACACAAATGGAAAAAAGGGGGCAATGTCTGGAAAGCAGTATATAGTAATGCCCAAAGCATGGGAAATAAAGTTTTAGATCTTGAGGGTGTGATGGAAGAGGTTGATTTGGATTTAGTGGCGATCATAAAGATATGGTGCACAGAGACCCATGACTGGGATGTAGTTATACTGGGCTATCTTGTGTTCAGGAAGGACAGGGTAGGAAGAAACGGAGGGGGTGTAGCATTATATATGTCAAAGCCACAAGACTGCCAGACCTGCAGGGTAAGGAAGAGGCATTGTGGGTCAGTCTAGAAAGAGGGAATGGCAAAGGTGCTTACATCGCTGTGATGTATAGGTCTCCTTCACAGACAGAAGAAATGGACAGCTTTAGTTGAAGACATTAAAAATATAGCTGTGAAAGGGGAAGTACTACTAATGGGTGATTTTAATATGCCAGATGTTGATTGGAGTATCCCTATTGCATGGTCATTTAGAAGCAGGAAGCTCTGGATTCTGTACAGGTGGAACTATTCCAGTAGTTGATAATGGAACCCACTGGACTTAGTGCTTACTAATAGGGAGGAGTCTCAGAGGTGATTATCTGAAATATAGCAGCTAATTCTCCTATCTCTACCACCTCCAAAGTTGCTGTCCCTTCAGGTCCAATTGATTCTCCAAGCCATTCTGCAGCTGCATTCTTTGTCCTGCTGAACCCGCTGTTCTTCCCGTGACACCCTGATCTAGCACGGAAACCAGCATACTGATGTTATCAAGCAGGACCAGCAACTGTATAGGTCCAATATTAGCTGCTGCTGATGGCATGCTTGGAAGAGATCTTCCATTTGAGCTGAAAGAAGCACTGACACATAACACTCTCCACTAACTAATTCCCGTCCTCCAGTCCTCAAGGCTGTCTCCCATGCTGAAAAAAAACATCCATTGCAACCAATTTGGGAGTAGATGCATCAGGGTAGGTTTAAATTTTGCCACTACTTCCCCCCCACCATACTGAAGAAAAAACATCTCCAAACTGACAATATCAGCGGAGCTCAGATATTAGCATCTGCTCTTGGCCATTTGACTCCTCCAATAGCTAGCTTTTAGCCTGAGAAAGAAACATTTCTAACGCTGAAGAAAGACTGTTTTTGCTGTACAGAACTTAATCAAGAGTATATATGTTATAGATGGGGGCTTCTGATTCTAGGAATAAATAGACTGTAATTATAGGTGTTTATTTTGTAACCATTTAGGGTGGTACTAGGCAAAATGGTAGAGCCTGTTTTATAAAGAACAATATTACTGAGTATATACTGTTTCTGGATTCCAAAAATAATAGGACTAGGGGGCATGCGATGAAACTACAGTGTAGTAAATTTAAAACAAATTGGAGAAAATGTTTCTTCACCCAACGTATATTTAAACTCTGGAATTCGTTGCCGGAGAAAGTGGTGAAGGCGGTTAGCTTAGCAGAGTTTAAAAGGGGGTTGGACGGTTTCCTAAAGGACAAGTCCATAAACCGCTACTAAATCGACTTGGGATAAATCCACAATTCCGGGAATAACATGTATAGAATGTTTGTACGTTTGGGAAGCTTGCCAGGTGCCCTTGGCCTGGATTGGCCGCTGTCATGGACAGGATGCTGGGCTCGATGGACCCTTGGTCTTTTCCCAGTATGGCATTACTTATGTACTTATGTAAAGCTAACATGTATTTAGCCAAGGCAAATCTGGTCTCACCAATCTGCTACATTCCTTTGAAGGGGCGAATACACATGGACAAAGGTGAGCCAATTGATATTGTATATTTGGATTTTCAGAAGGCACTGGACAAAATACCTCATGAACGACTCCTGAGGAAATTAGAGATAGGTAGTGTCCTATTGTGGATTAAGAGCTGGTTAAAAGATAGGAAAGAGAATAGGGTTAAACGGTCAATATTCTCAATGGGGAAGGGTAAATAGTGGAGTTCCCCAGGGGTCTGTGCTAGGACCGCTGCTTTTTAACATTTTCATAAATGATTTGGAAATGGGAATAACAAGGGATGACACAAAGTTGTTAAATCACAAGGTGATTATGAAAAATTGCAAGAGGACCTTTTAATGTTAGCAACTGAAAAGCGATGCACGTAAAGATGAGGAACCCAAAGTATAGCTACGCGATGCAAGGTTCCATAATAGGAGTCACTGCCCAGGAAAAGGATTTAGGTGTCATCATTATGAAACCCTCTGCTCAGTGTGCAGCAGCAGCTAAGAAAACAAATAGAATGTTAGGAATTATTAAGAAAGGAATGGTGAACAAAACTGAGAATATTATAGTGCCTATGATACACCTCGATTAGTGTTCAATTTTGGTCACTGCATCTAAAAAAATATAGCAGAATTAGAAAAGATAACAGAGAAGGGCAACAAAAATGATAAAGGGGATGGGACGACTTACCTGTGAGGAAAGGCTAAAAAGGTTACGGCTTGGAGAAGAGATGGCTGAGGGGAGATATGATAGAGGTCTATAAAATGCTGAAGAGTGAAATGGGTAGACATAAACTGCTTGTTTACTAGGGGGCACATATTGAAGCTACTAAGTAATAATTTAACACAAATTGGAGAAAATATTGCTTTACTGAACATGTAATTAAACTCTGGCATTCATTGCCAGAGAACGTGGTAAACGTGGTTAGCTTAGCAGGGTTTTAAAAAGACCATTATTAAGACAGACTTAGGAAAATCATTGCTTACCCCTGGAATAAGCAGTGTAATATCTGTTTTTACTCTTTTGGGATCTTGCCAGGTACTTATGACCTGAATAGGTTACTGTTAGTATCAGGATACTGGGCTTGATTGACCTTCAGTCTGATCCAGTATGGCAATGCTTATGTTCATTTGCGCATATAATATTTATGTTTACATTTTCACTCTGCCTGTTCAGCTCAAAGGATTGCCCAGAGCAGTTGCACAGGAGAATAAAAAAAAAAAAAAGAGTACTGTACATACTATACAAAACGCAAGACAATTCATAAAGTAGGTTGAGAAAGAAATCATATATTTTATGCAGGGTTGCTTTACTCTTCTCATCTCTGAGACTGGTAGTGTAGGAAAATGTGGGTCAGAAATGATTTGCATGGAGCCTGATTACGCAGTTAGAAGGATCTCTTCATGATTAGTGTGTGAATACTGGAAATACTTTCCATTTAAGTCATATTAAAGATAATACTAAAACCAAGGCATCAAGGAGGGGCATAAGAGTATTAAGCTGTGTACTTTACAGTGTACTCTGGTTGACAGTGACTGAGTATTCCTGTGTAAAAAGCTTAGCTGAGCGCAGTAACCTGTCTAGACAGTCACATTGAAAGCTGCAGTGCTCTAGTTTTGAATTCCGGTGGAGGGGGAGGAGGATACAGTTTGAGCGCCACCAAAGCTATATAGACTAGATGGTAGTGTTTCATCTTTTTCCTAATCTAGATTCTGACATGTAGGCAAGCATTTTTTTTTTGTGCTGGAGAATTAAGCATATCCACAAGGGAGGCATTTAAAGCTAATATGCATCTTTTACATCACCTAGTAATTGGTGACATTAACCTACAAGGGAGCTTGCTGCAGCTAGAAAAGAAAATGTCGTAGTTCATTTTTTTTAACAATGTATTTGCTATCTTGAGTTTACAGTATTTGTTCTGACAGTGGCTTCTGTCCTTATTATATAAGGAAACTATTAAAATTACAGCAGTGGTTTTTATGCATATAAATTTTGCAAAGGATCCCACATGGCTTGAAAGTGTAATCCATCAGACAGTTCTAAAACAAGAATGCTGTCAGTTTTGGTGCCTGCTCTGCTTGACAGTTTGCGACAAGAATATAAAGGGACAGTTATTATTTGCACACTGACAATGTGGAAAGCTGGATTTTAAAGTCATATGTATTAGAGCTTCTAAAATTAATTTGCAGCTGAATATTTTTAACCTCCTAGACCATGGGGCTCATTTTCAAAGCACTTAGTCATACAAAGTACCATAGGTTATTATGGTACTTTGTCTAAGTGCTTTGAAAATGAGCCCCTACATCTCAAATTTTCCATTGGGTTTCTATATATGGGCAAAGTAAGATAACAGTAAAAGCTTTCACTCAATAAAGTAAGGAATAATTAGTTATGTCTGTGCCACTATCCGGGCAAGTGTTTTTAAATATTGGGCTAAAAATTGACAGCATTGACTTTTACTCTGCATAAATTCTGGGCATTCAGCAAGTTAAGTGGACCAAATTTTATCCAAATAAGTGCCAAAAATTGAGTGAGTTACATATTCACCAGCAGGTTGCAAATTCATAACTCACTATGAATACTACTACTACTACTACTTAACATTTCTAGAGCGCTACTAGGGTTACGCAGCGCTGTACAATTTAACAAAGAGACAGTCCCTGCTCAAAGAGCTTACAATCTAATAGACAAGTGAACGGTCGGTCTGATAGGGGCAGTCAAATTGGGGCAGTCTGGATTCACTGAACGGTAAGGGTTAGGTGCCGAACGCAGCATTGAAGAGGTGGGCTTTAAGCAAAGACTTGAAGATGGGCAGGGAGGGGGCTTGGCGTAAGGGCTCAGGAAGGTTGTTCCAAGCATAGGGTGAGGTGAGGCAGAATGAGCGGAGCCTGGAGTTGGCGGTGGTGGAGAAGGGTACTGAGAGGAGGGATTTATCCTGTGAACGGAGGTTACGGGCGGGAACGTAAGGGGAGATGAGGGTAGAAAGATAGTGAGGGGCAGCAGACTGAGTGCATTTGTAGGTAAGAAGGAGAAGCTTGAATTGAATGCGGTATCTGATCGAGAGGAGAGGGGTGATATGAGTATATCTGTTCTGGCAGAATATTAGCCCTTATATTATTTTTCTTGGATGTTCTGTCTGTGTGCACCTGAAAACATATCAAATAATCTGGACTCTGCTCCCTTTTAAAACTGATGAAATACTGAATGCTGAAAGCAGTTGGGGGGGGGGGGGGTCTTTTACAAAGGCGTACTAACATTTTTAGCGCACGCTATTGATTAGCAAGCACATGCTAAATGCTAGAGTCACCCATAGGAATATATGAGCGTCTCTAGCATTTAGCTCATGCTTATTTTTAGTGTGTGCTAAAAACACTAGCGTGCCTTTTTAAAAAGAGCCCTTAGAGCCTTATTCTATAAAGGTTATTCTAAAATTACGAGCATAATCTATGTTTCGAAATAGATTAGGCTTGTAATTTAGGAGCATAACCTTTATAGAATAAGATCTTTCTCCGAGTACAAGCAGGCTGGTATTCTCACATGTGGGTGATGTCACGTCGACCCCGGAGGATTTTCAAGCGAAAAGTCTTGTCGCGCGAGATGATCACACCGCGCATGCATGCGCACGATTTCCTGCCCGCCGCACGGACATGCTCCTCAGTTCTCTTTTTTCCATGTCTGAGGTGACACGGAGTTCCTTTTCAGGTGCTTCACGCTTTCCTCGCTTCGGAGAAGAGTTCTCTTCTTTTTCTACGAATGTGTTTTCCGTTCCTTAATTGTTTTAAAACTAAAAAAAAAACAAAAACCTTTATTTCCTCAGTTTTTTTCCCCATTTGTAAGTTTTCTTTCTTTTCCGTCTCGACTGTGTTAGGTCGCTCAGTCGGGGTTTTTTTCTTCCCTTGTTTGTCAATTTTTCTGACAAAATCGCGTCTTTTAATTTAGCGGACAAAGTTTCTCCCGCCATGTCATCAAAGATGCCCAGCGGCTTCAAGCCATGCGCTCGCTGCAACCGGACTATCTCGGGCACTGATCCGCACTCCTGGTGCCTTCAGTGCCTCGGGCCTGACTATCTTCCGGAGAAATGTAAGTTATGTCTTAAAATGAAAAGACGTACTCAAATCTCCAGGGAGGCCCAGAGAAATACCCTTTTTGGGTTCGGTACCTCGGCGGCGGCGGTACCGGAGGCATCGGTACCATCGACGTCGAGGGCAGCGCTGGCGTCGGGAGACCAGGTGAAGGCTGCTAAAAGACTGATGCACGCTGGGAGCAATGATGCATCGAGCGGGTCTCCACCCGCCTCGGCGCCTCCTGTTTTGCAGGCCCACCGGGACCGACCTGTATCGGACCCGGCCCCGATGAAGCATGTCGATTGCACGTCTTCCTCGCTGGTACCGAGGAGTCTCGATGACGGGCATCGGGCGAAGGCCAGGAAGCACTGTCATCGTTCTCCTTCTCGACACGATATCGCGAGCTCAGGGTCATCGAAGCATTCGGTACCCGAGAAGCATCGATGCCGAGAGGATCGCTCTCCCTCTGTTATGGAGGTATCGATGCGCAGGTCGCCTGGCAGCCCGGTACCGGCTCCCCAACCCCTGCAGGTTCTGCCTCCGAAGTCCACACCGGCACCGCAGCCTTTCCCGACAGCTTCTGTAGATGAGCACATCAAGGCTATTTTTACTGATTTCATGGAAGCGGTGCTGCAACATTTGCGCCCGGCACTGGAGGTACCGGTACCGACGGTGCCGGAGGCTCCTGCGGCATCGTGCCTTTCGCCGGTGGTGAGGTCTCCTTCTCTGGTACGCTTCAGGTATCAGGATCGGCAGCCTCCCAGGTCGACTCTCCAGTGCCTTCGATGGAGGAAGCTTCACCAGAGTCTCCTGGGGAGTCGAGTTCTTGACACCGTCATCGAGGTCACAGCACCTCCATGTCGAGACGGGCTTGGATCCGGACTGCTCTTTCTGAGCTGCTAGCCCCATCCGATGATGGCTCATCTGATGAAGATGGGGGTCATGGAGTGTTCTCTGCCGAGGATTCTCTAGGTCTTCCATCTGATTCAACCCCCTCACCTCAGTGACAGCTCTCCCCTCCGGAGAGCTTGTCTTTTTCATCTTTTGTGCGAGAAATGTCTGAGGCCATTCCCTTCCCTGTGGAGAATGGTTAATGAGCCCAGGGCCAAGATGCTTAAGGTCCTGGATTATCCATCTCCACCTAAGTCTTCTACCACAGCTCCTTTTCATGATACACTCAGGGAAGTGCTGATGAGGAACTGGGAGAAGCCTCTTTCTTGTCCAACTATTCCCAAAAAGGCTGAATCCCAGTATCGGATCCACGGGGAACCCAGTTTCGTCTGGCCTCAGTTGCCTCATGACGCTGTGGTGGTGGATTCCGCTCTCAGAAGAGCTAAGAGTTCTAGGAACTTTGCCTTGGCGCCCCTGGGGCGAGAACATAGAACCTTGGATTCTTTTGGGAGAAAGGCGGATCAGGCTGGCATGCTCGCTTCCAAAATTCAGTCGTACCAGCTCTTCACGAGAATTCATTTGCGGAACTCAGTGCAGCAGCTTGAGAGCTTGGTTGATGCACTCCCATCAGAGCAGGCCGAGCCTTTTTGCCAAGTGGTCAGGCAGCAGAAGGCATGTCGCAAGTTCCTGTCCAGGGGCATTTACGATACTTGCAATGTGACATCCAGATTTTCTGCTATGGGTATAGTGATGCGCAGACTCTCATGGCTGCTTGCCTCTAACCTGGAGAAACGAACTCAGCAGAAAATTGCGGATATCGCTTGCCGGGGCGATCATCTTTTCGGTGAGAAGGTCGAAGAGTTGTTTGATCATCTCTATCAGCGTGAGAACGCTATGGACTCTCTCTCTCCCGTCGGACGCCTTCTGTATCCGCTTCCTCATCTAGGAAGTTTTTTAAAGGGAAGAGAAGTGCGCCTTACACCTCTAGGGGCCGTAAGTACACTCCTACTTCTCGACAGCCGGTTCAGGCTCTGCCACAGCACGCTCGTTCTCGTCAACAGTGTGCGCCTAAACAGGCCCCTGCAGCTCCCCAGCAAAAACCAGGGACAGGTTTTTGACTGGCTTCCTATGTTTGTGCAGCGCTGCGTATGCCTTGTAGCACTATAAAAATGCTAAATAGTAGTAGTAGTAGTAGTAGTAGCTTCCAGTTGAGCAGAGCCACCATAAATGTGTCCGTGCCGGGCGATCTGCCTGTCGGGGGGGAGGTTAAACTTTTTTCACCAAAGGTGGCCTCTGATAACCTCCGACCGGTGAGTTCTTCAAATATCCGGTTAGGATACACCCTCAATCTGGAAATCAAGCCTCCAAATTGCCCACCAGGAGCTCAATCCTTCAGCTCCCAACACAAGCAGGTACTTGCAGAGGAACTCTCCGCCCTTCTCAGCGCCAATGCGGTCAAGCCTGTTCCACCAGGGCAAGAAGGGCTGGGATTCTATTCCAGGTACTTTCTTGTGGAAAAGAAGACAGGGGGGGATGCGTCCCATCCTAGACCTAAGGGGCCTGAACAAATATCTGGTTCGAGAAAAGTTCAGGATGCTTTCCCTGGGCACCCTTCTTCCCATGATTCAGGAAAACGATTGGCTATGCTCTCTGGACGTAAAGGATGCTTATATCCACATCTCGATACTTCCAGCTCACAGGAAGTATTTGCGGTTTCGGCTAGGAACGCAGCATTTTCAGTGCTGTGTGCTGCCTTTTGGCTTGACGTCTGCACCCAGGGTATTTACCAAGTGCCTGGCAGTTGTTGCAGCGTCTCTACGCAGACTGGGAGTACATGTGTTCCCCCGGAGGGAGTGGAAAACATGAAAAAAGATCTGAAGAAGCTGGAAGAGTGGTCTAACGTTTGGCAATTAAAATTCAATGCGAAGAAATGCAAAGTGATGCACTTAGGGAGTAGAAATCCAAGGGAGGCATATGTGTTAGGTGGGGAGAGCCTGATAGACACGGACGGGGAGAGGGATCTTGGGGTGATAGTATCTGAGGACCTGAAGGCGATGAAACAGTGCGACAAGGCGGTGGCCGTAGCGAGAAGGTTGCTAGGCTGTATAGAGAGAGGTGTGACCAGCAGAAGAAAGGAAGTTTTAATGCCCCTGTATAAGACGTTGGTGAGGTCCCACCTGGAGTATTGTGTTCAGTTTTGGAGGCCGTACCTTGCGAAGGATGTTAAAAAAATGGAAGCGGTGCAAAGAAAAGCTATGAGGATGGTATGGGAGTTGCGTTCCAAGACGTATGAAGAGAGACTTGCTGACCTGAACATGTATACTCTGGAGGAAAGGAGGAACAGGGGTGATATGATACAGACGTTCAAATATTTGAAAGGTATTAATCCGCAAACGAATCTTTTCCGGAGATGGGAAGGCGGTAGAACGAGAGGACATGAAATGAGATTGAAGGGGGGCAGACTCAGGAAAGATGTCAGGAAGTATTTCTTCACGGAGAGGGTGGTGAACGCTTGGAATGCCCTCCCGCGGGAGGTGGTGGACATGAAAACGGTAACGGAATTCAAACATGCGTGGGATAGGCATAAAGGAATCCTGTGCAGAAGGAATGGATCCACAGAAGCTTAGCTGAAATTGAGTGGCGGGGGGATGAGGGGTTGGTGGTTGGGAGGCTAGGATAGGGGAGGGCAGACCTATACGGGGTCTGTGCCAGAGCCGGTGATGGGAGGGACTGGTGGTTGGGAGGCGGGAAATACTGCTGGACAGACTTATACGATCTGTGCCCTGAAAAAGACAGGCACAAATCAAGGTAAGGTATACACATATGAGTTTATCGTGGGCAGACTAGATGGACCGTGCAGGTCTTTTTCTGCCGTCATCTACTATGTTACTATGTTACTTATCTCGATGATTGGCTGGTGAACAGCACCTCCCAGGAAGGAGCTTTGCAGTCCATGCGGATGACTATTCAAGTGCTGGAGCTACTAGGGTTTGTCATCAATTACCCAAAGTCCCATCTCCACCCGGTTCAAAAATTGGAATTCATAGGGGCTCTGTTGTGCACGAAGATAGCTTGTGCCTATCTTCCCGAGCCAAGAGCAGACAACCTTCTGTCTCTGGTCTCCAAGATTCAAGCGTCTCAACAGATCACAGCTCGGCAGATGTTGAGACTTCTGGGGCACATGGCTTCCACAGTTCATGTAACTCCCATGGCACGTCTTCACATGAGATCAGCTCAGTGGACCCTAGCTTCCCAGTGGTATCAAGCTACAGGGGATCTAGAGGATGTGATCCAGCTGTCCACCATCTTTCGGAATTCCCTTCAGTGGTGCACAATTCGATCCAATCTGGTTTTGGGACGCCCATTTCAAATTCCTCAGCCACAAAAAGTGCTGACAGATGCATCCCTCCTAGGGTGGGGAGCGCATGTAGATGGGCTTCATACTCTAGGAGCTTGGTCCTTTCAGGAAAAGCGTCTTCAGATCAACCTCCTTGAGTTGCGAGCGATCTGAAATGCTCTAAAGGCTTTCAGAGATAGGCTATCCAACCAAATTATTCTGATACAAACAGACAATCAGGTTGCGATGTACTACACAAACAAGCAAGGGGGTACCGGATCTCGCCCTCTGTGTCAGGAGGCCGTGCAGATGTGGCTTTGGGCCTGCCATTATGGCATGTTTCTCCAAGCCATTTATCTAGCCGGCGTAAACAACAGTCTGGCCGACAGGTTGAGCAGGATAATGCAACCTCACGAGTGGTCGCTGAACATGGCTGTAGCCAGAAAGATTTTCTGAGAGTGGGGCACCCCCTCGGTGGATCTTTTTGCCACTCAACTCAATCACAAGGTCCCTCAGTTCTGTTCCAGACTTCAGGCCTACGGCAAGCTAGCGTCGGATGCCTTCCTCCTGCATTGGGGGACAGGCCTTCTGTATGCGTATTCTCCCATACCTCTGGTGGGGAAGACTTTGCTGAAACTCAAGCAAGATCGTGGAACCATGATTCTGATCGTTCCCTTCTGGCCACGTCGGATTTGGTTCCCTCTTCTTCTGGAGTTGTCCTTTGAAGAACCGTGGAGATTGGAGTGTTTTCCAACTCTCATTACTCAGAACGAGAGGGCGCTTCTACATCCCAACCTCCAGTCTCTGGCTCTCACGGCCTGGATGTTGAGAGCTTAGAATTTGCCTCCTTGGGTCTTTCTGAGGGTGTCTTCCGAGTCTTGCTTGCTTCCAGGAAAGATTCTACTAAAAGAAGTTACTCTTTTAAATGGAAGAGGTTTGCTGTCTGGTGTGACAGCAGGACCCTAGATCCCTTTTCTTGTCCTACACAGACCTTGCTTGAGTACCTTCTGCATTTATCAGAGTCTGGTCTCAAGACCAACTCCATAAGAGTTCACCTTAGTGCGATTAGTGCTTACCATCAATGTGTAGAAGGTCAGCCTATCTCTGGACAGCCTTTAGTTGTTCGCTTCATGAGAGGTTTGCTTTTGTCAAAGCCCCAGTCAGACCTCCTCCACCAGTGTCATGGGATCTCAACGTCATTCTCACCCAGCTGATGAAATCTCCTTTTGAGCCACTGAATTCCTGCCATCTGAAGTACTTGACCTGGAAGGTCATTTTCTTGGTGGCAATTACTTCAGCTCGTAGAGTCAGTGAGCTTCAAGCCTTGGTAGCTCATGCTCCTTATCTGAAATTTCATCATAACAGAGTAGTCCTCCGCACCCTAAGTTCTTGCCAAAGGTGGTGTCGGAGTTCCATCTGAACCAGTCAATTGTCTTGCCAACATTTTTTCCCCATCCTCATACATGTCCTGGTGAAAGCAAGCTGCACACTTTGGACTGCAAAAAAGCATTGGCCTTTTACGTGGAGCGGACAAGCCCCCACAGACAGTCCGCCCAGTTGTTTATTTCTTTTAATCCCAACAAGAGGGGAGTTGCTGTCAGGAAACGCACCATATCTAATTGGCTAGCAGATTGCATTTCCTTCACTTATGCCCAAGCTGGGCTGACTTTAGAGGGCCATGTCACGTCTCATAATGTTAGAGCCATGGCTCATCAGTGGCTCATCTGAGGTCAGCCAGTATTGAAGAGATCTGCAAGGCTGCGACGTGGTCATCAGTCCACACATTCACATCTCATTACTGCCTTCAGCAGGACATTCGACGCGACAGTCGGTTTGGGCAGTCGGTGCTGCAGAATCTGTTTGGGGTTTAGAATCCAACTCCAACCCTCCTAGGCCCATTTTTCTTCTGTTCCAGGCTGCACTCTCAGTTATATGTTTCTTGTTTCAGGTCAATTTATGTCCTCGCCGTTGTGAGGCCCAATTGACCACTGTTTGTTGTGTTGAGTGAGCCTGGGGGCTAGGGATACCCCACATGTGAGAATACCAGCCTGCTTGTCCTCGGAGAAAGCGAAGTTTCTTACCTGAAGCAGGTATTCTCCGAGGACAGCAGGCTGGATATTCTCACAAACCCTCTCACCACCCCTTTGGAGTTGTTTTTCTTTCATCTTTTGGATTCAACTGAGGAGCGTGTCTGCGCGGCGGGCGGGAAATCGTGCGCACGCATGCGCGGTGTGATCGTCTTGCGCGATGGAGCACTCTATAAGAGACTTTTGGCGATTTTTGCTTGAAAATCCTCCAGGGCCGATGTGACGTCACCCACATGTGAGAATATCCAGCCTGCTGTCCTTGGAGAATACCTGCTTCAGGTAAGAAACTTCGCTTTATTGCTTTAATATTCTGGAATCTTTGGAGGACTGCATCAAAGATTGTTATGATGACAAGACTGATAGAGCCCTTCAGCTATAAGTTAAGTTTGCATTTTTGACAGCATTGCATTCTTTGAAGCTAATTTCACCTCATTTCAGATATTGCCAAAAGATGCATACAACACAAATACAGCACAGGTTGATAAGAAGCCAGAAGTATTTTCCTAGAGTAGTCATCGCATATATGATGGTAGCAATGGGGCTTGGCCGTGTATAATGGAAGAAACATTTTTGAATACATCTCAGATTAAACCCTTTAAATATTAGTGGTGTATTGATGACGTTTTAATGATTTGAACTGAAGGAGAAGAGATTCTGAAACAATTGGACAGTTCTTTTAATGCATCCCATCCTTCAATCAGATTCAAAATTGACTACACCACAGTTTCTATCAACAATGGCTGTATATAAACATCTCTATACAAGAAGCCAACTGACAGTTGCAACTACCTCCACAGTTCCAGCTTCCACACATCACCTACAAAAAAGTCTATTATACACAGCTAAGCCACACAATATCATCTCATATGCAGTGATCCAAGAGACATAGATAAACACCTCAAAATCCGGACTGAATCTTTCAAGCAGAAAGACCACAACCCCAAAATGGTCTACGGGAGGATTGCCTTTTCACTTAGAAACACCCTGAGAAAAGCTACTGCAGGACAAAAAAAAAAAAAAGAAAAGAAAGCCACAAAGAAAGTGCCCCTTGTGTCAAAATTTAAAGCTAGAACAGAATATTCAGCCTACTCAAGGAAGATGAATTGGTAAAAGAGAGATTCCCAGCTCTAGCAATGCTCCTTTCAACAACCACCAAATCTGAAGCAAAAATTAGTGAACTGCAAACTCCCAACAGAAGCTCAAAAACAGAAGGGTACTTAGTCCTTGCAAATTGTGCCAGCATATATCACAGGAGCAGGGATCCTGCTCATGGTCTTCCTCAAATGTTATACGTATTCTTTCCTATCAATTCTTTTTTGCTATTGATTTTTGAGATCAGCTCATGTTTGTAAATCGCTTAGACTTGGCACGTCCAACATTTTGTGATTAATTAAAAATTTTAATAAACATACACATATTATTCAATGAAGAAGGGTGTGAAGATGGGACAGATGCTATAGACAAGGATCAACTTATAACACATCCATGGGTGAACATTTCTCAGAACCTGGGCATTGCATAAATTACCTTATGGTCCAAAGTAATGTGAAACAATCCAGGAATATAGGATTTGAAGTTAGAGTGATGAAATAATTTGACACCCACCAGACAGGGCTTTACAAGGATCTGAGTTTACTATCACATAGCAAACTATATAATTATACTGCCTTGTCACCTTCTAGTTACCCATCCCTTTCTTGTTTCTCTCTGTCACTCCTTCTCCCACCCCTTCCTTTCCCATGAGACTGTCCTTGGAATGTTTTTCATATGTCACTATCTATATCTATATCTATCGATCTATATATCTAGATCTATCTTGTCATCTTTTGCTCATATTTGACTAGATTTACGATATGATACATTATAGTTTCTCTGTAAAGCAATAGCAAATAAATCTAAAACCCAAAGAAGGCAGCTGTGCCTTCAAAAGCTTGTAAAAAAATGTATAAAGTTAGCGAAGGGTCTTTTTACTAAGGTGCACTAATATATTTAATGTGTTCTACTACTACTACTATTACTTAACATTTCTAGAGCTCTACTAGGGGTACGCAGCGCTGTACAGTTTAACAATTGTATACCTATGGGCTGCATGTCACTTAGGGGCAAATAGTTTTCTATTTTCTACCGCGGGTGGCATTCCCAGTGGTTATTGGAAGTGCAGCCACATTGGCGCGCACTGCATAAGCAACACGTGAGCCCTTACCATAAGGTTAATGGGTGGTGTAAGGGCTCAGTCAGTAAATAACAGTGCACTACTTTTATTTTTAGCTCACAACCATTTACTGCCCCCATTAAAAAGAGCCTTTTTTCCCAGCCGCGGTAAAAAAAATGGCCCAGCACACACCAAAACACGCAGCAACACAGGCCACTTTTTACTGCGGCTTAGTAAAAGGAGCCCTTAATGCCAGTGGCATAGGAAGGGGGGGCGGTGGGGCGGTCCGCCCCGGGTGCACGCCACTGGGGGGTGTCAGCGCCTCGCTGGTTCCTTGCTCTCTCTGCCCCGGAACAGGTTACTTCCTGTTCCGGGGCAGAGAGAGCAAGGAACCAGCGAGGCGCCGACACCCTCTAGCGGTGTGCACTCGGCGGATTGGCCCTCCTGCCCGCCTCTCACCGCCTTCCATGTATGTTCTCGCGGGGGAGGGTGCGTCGCGCTGCACCTGGGGGGGGGGGGTGCGCAGCAGCAACCCGCCCCGGGTGTCAGCTGCCCTCGCGACGCCACTGCTTAATGCACACTAATTTCTTAGTGTACCTTAGTGAAAGAACCCCAAACCCCCTAAAAAAAGGTATCATCTTGTTTTCTTTTCTTTTTTTATTACCTTTAAAGTGGATGAACACAGTAGCCACACTACTTTATCTAAAATTGATTAGTAATAGCCATTCTTCCTTTTCTGCTGTTTTAACATTTATAGAGGTTAAATCATATGTGGAATAAGCCATGCAACAGAAGTTATATAATTAGACTTATGATATACAACCACATATTATATGTTGTTCTTCATGCTTGGTAATAATCATTTGGGGGGGAGGAGTTTAAATGGCTTGAACATTTTTGAAAGGGCAGAATTAAAGTAACCTGGAAGCACAGGTGTGATTTATTTTTAACATGATACATAATGGAATAAATAGAGATTTGTAACTAATTGCATTGTAAGCCAAGGAGTTTTTACACATATAATAAACTATACAATGAGGTGTGGACTTGAAACAGCTGTGCGCTGTAAGAGGTCATATTCCCCATTACAATTTGTTTTGATATAGAATCTCCTTTGGTGCTTTGTATATGTACACATATTAGTTTTGAAGCTGTTCTGTTGTTTCACTTTCAGGCTTATTTCCGAAAGAGGAGGACGCCCATCTTTCGACACAAATCGCAAGATGGGTGTTCCTTCTCACAGGGACGCCCAGATCGGTATAATGGAAAGCCGATTTTGGGCGTCCCCAACTGCTTTCCGTCATGGGGACGACCAAGTTTCTGGGGGCTTGTTGGAGGCGTAGCGAAGGCGTGACTTGGGCATGTCTAACACATGGGCGTCTTCGACCCATAATGGGAAAAAAAGGGCATCACTGACGAACACTTGGATGACTTTACCTGGTCCTTTTTTTCTTACGACCAAGCCATAAAAAGGTGCCCGAACTGACCAGATGACCACCAGAAGGAGTTGGGGATGACCTCCCCTTACTCCCCCACTAACCCCCTCCCTACTACTACTACTACTATAAATCATTTATGCCTGCCTCAAATATCATACCCAGCTCCATGACAGCAGTATGCAGGTCCCTGCAGCAGTTTTAGTAGGTACAGTGCACTTCAGGCAGGCGGACCCAGGCCCATCCCCCCCTACCTGTTACACTTGTGGTGGTAAATGTGAGCCCTTCAAAACCTACCAGAAACCCACTGTACCCACGACTAGGTGCCCCCCTTCACCCATAAGGGCTATGATAGTGGTGTACAGTTGTGGGGAGTGGGTTTGGGGGGCTCAGCACACAAGGTAAGGGAGCTATGTACCTGGGAGCTTTTTCTGAAGTCCACTGCAGTGCCCCCTGGGGTGCCTGGTTGGTGTCCTGGCATGTCAGGGAGACCAGTGTACTACGAATGCTGGCTTCTCCCACGACCAAAGGGCTTGCATTTGGTCGTTTCTGAGATGGGCGTCCTTAGTTTCCACCGAAAATCAGAAATGACCAAGTCTAAGGACGACCATCTCTAGGGACGACCTAAATTTCAAGATTTGGGCATCCCTGACCGTATTATCGAAACGAAAGATGGATGTCCATTTTGTTTTGATAATACGGGTTCCCCGCCCCTTCACCGGGATGTCCTGTGAGGACGTCCTCAGGAAAACTTGGGCACCCTTTTCGATTATGCCCCTCCTTGTTTTTCTGCTGCAAAATTTTTTTTCCATTGCAGGGACATAAGCAACGTCTTCAAAATTTTCCCTGTTTGTGAAGGCCATATAGGCATCTTTTTTTTCAGCCTATTTAGTGAGGACACATAAGCACCTATATATTTTTATAAGATACTACGGGTAACCCAGCAGAAACCATGACTAGATTGAAACCATCGTCCTTTACAACTGCTAGGGAGCAGGTGTAAATGTTAGATGTACAGTACGCATGTATATGGGTATTTTATACAACACATGTATAAATTGCGACTTTGTGTTCTGCCCAAACTCCACCTCAGAACACGCCTTCTAGTCACTGTGTGTGTATCACTTGCAAAAAGGCCTTTACACATGAAAATTCTTTTATAAAATCAAGCCCACCGTGTATGCTCTGCACACTATACTTCTTTCTTGGGAAACCTTTGTAGAAATGTATACGTTTAAGGTTTGGGATCTCGATTTCCTAAACCTGTTAGCTGTGCTTTGCTGATATGAGCATATTGTTATTAAAAGCCATTTGTGTTATGTTGGGAATGTATCAGAATTATGACATGTAAACTTCCTGAGATTTTATTTCTAGTTATTTGAAAAATTTTGAAAATCTCTTTTATTTGACTGTGCCCTAGATGTAATTAGGCACCAGCCTCTAATAACTAGATCAGGGGCTTTAATTAAAAGCAGTTCAATGAAATTAATTAAAGTAATTTCTTTTATTTTGTAGCTCACAGCAGGAATTCTGTATTGTACGGAGTGTGATGGTGATTTTCTTTTATATCATTCGGTGCCCCTTCTTTTTTCTTTTTTTCACATTTTCTTTTTTAAAAATTTCAAATATGAAGATCAGCTCAATCAAAAATAGATTCATAATCTCCAAATAATCCCACCCCATCCCAGCTCAACTAAAACACCAATTTAAAGACTGTAGGAGCTGTGGCTCATCGTAAATAACTATAGTGATGATAAGGTCTATTATACCAATATATTTCACCAGTGCATATAGACTTCCCAGATTTTGTGAAATTGCAGAAGACGCCCCTGTTTTTTTTAGCCGTAAGCTTGGACATGAGACAACAGTAGTTCACCTTATTGAAGATGTTCCACTGATGGCCGTGTTCTGCTTCCATTGTTTCGCCACCAAGATCTGAGCAGCAGTATAAACATGAGTCAAGAGTTGATTAAGTTCTTTCTTAACCCCTACTGCTTGAACGTTCAGCAAATAATTATCCGGTTGTATGAAGGAGAGCCCTGGTAGAAACCTTAGTAGCTGAGTATGAAGAGCAGTCCAAAAAACCTGAATTTTAGGGCATGACCACCATACATGATAAAAGGTGTCCACCCCTCCACATTTTCGCCAGAATTTGGAGGTTAGTGTGCATAAATAAGTTACTTACCGCAAATCACTTTGACGGGCTTTGCAATAAGTGTTTCATACACATTAAGCATGTGTTAAGACTTAATGCCCTTTAGAAGACATACCCCTATGTAAAGAATTCATGTGTGGCCTCCTGCATGCAGACGTCTTCTCAGTCCCTCTGTTTGTATTTTTTTGGTAAACAATGCTTTTCCAAATTCAGGAGTGTGTGTTCAATAGTTTTCACTGTTTGTCTCTTCTTTTCTTAAACCAAATTTAATTCTTTTCTTAGGGGCCCTTTTACTAAAACTTAGTGTCTGCTAATTCCTTAGGGGATCTTTTACTAAGGTGCACTAGCGTTTTTAGCCCACACTAAAAATCAGCTGGCACTAAACACTGAGACGCCCATAATCCCCCAAATTCTATATATTGTGCCTTAATTTCCATGTGGAAATCAAAGTGTATTCTACAACAATTTGCATAACTTAATTGGTTAACTAGCTAATCAGTGCTGTTAATTGGAGGTTAAGCAATTAACACTAATTGGCATTAAGATGTACGCGCACAACTTGCTAAGTGTATTCTGTAACATGCTGCGTTTAAATTCCAAGTCGCATAGTTGGAAAGTGGGCGTGGTTATAGGTGTGGAATGGGCGGGTCATGGGTGTTCTACAAGCATTATTATAGAGTACACCCGCTCTGTGCCTAATTTAGGCAGCAGGATTTACGCCAAGTAAAACAGTCTAAATGGATGTGATCAAATTTGGTTGCACGTAGAAATTTAAGCCTATTCTATAAAATTTAGGCGTACTTTAGAGAATACACCTAGCCATTTTTTTTTTACCATGCGGATTTTTCAGGTGCCATATATAGAATCTAGTAATATATTTCTATGAGCTTATCAGCGTTTAGCGCCAGCTGATTTTTAGCGTGAACTAAAAACGCTAGTGCACCTTAGTAAACGACCCCCTTAGTTTTTCTTTTTCTTCTATGAAGATGTCCCAGAGAAAGTAAGAGCTCAGGTTTTACCTGCAGTTCGGCTATTGTTTGTATTCTAGTAGATTCTCCTTGTTGTAATTTGTCTTTTCCTCCTTGCAAAGTGACTTTAAGAGTATAGCCACAAAGGAGTAATAGCGGGGATCCTCCAAATTGGCATGAACCTCTTTGGAATTCTCCAGGTCTAAAGCATAGCTACCATCTGTACACCTGAAGTGAAGGGATCCTTGAAAGTTACTTCCAAAGTACTGGAGTAGTATAGACACCTCAGCACAGATAAGGGTCAACCCACTACTTCTAAGTTTGTTCCTTTTGAGCTGTCTCCTACCCCTTCTGTGCCCAACTTAGACACAGTCATTCTCTATGCAACATAGTAGTTGAGTCGTCAACAAAGAAAGTGGGAATATGCAGAGAATTTTCAAATATGCCACCTAGTAAAGATCACAGTCTATCTGTATTGCACCCTGGAACACTTTCGGGCCTAAGTGATCTGCCTCCATAGTCGTAGTTAGAATTGGCAGGTTAGTGTTTGGAAACCATCTTGATTTAATAAATGGTGCCCAAAGTTAGGCTAGTATTCTGTAATGGATGCTCTGTGTAGAGCAATCGTTATAGAATACTAGCTTAGTGCACATTTCTTTTACCAAAGCTTAGCATATGCTAGCTGAATTAACATGCACTAAAGGCTGCATGTCTTATCTTATACTTATGAGCACATGCATTTTTGTATCCCACATTTTCCCACCTATTGGCACATGGCACTTAGCGGATGCTAATGTCTGTTAGCTTGCACTAAGCTTTAGGAAAAGGGCACCTTTATTTTTTAAATTGAAGTGGGTTTTTTCTTTCAGTTTATGAGCTAAAAGCAAAAATAAGTAGCCCTAATTATAACACACAGTGGTTTTGCACACCATAAATTGAAGTTGGGATGTATCTAAATCCAAGATATCTTTGGTTAAGCCACAGAAATAATTCTCTTCTCTTTCTCCATGTGGGGATTATACAGCCCAGGAGAAATACAAAGGGCTAGATTCAGAAAATGGTGCCAAATAATAGGCGCCGGGAAAAATCAATGCTCAGTGCTATTCTATAAAGGGTGCTCCAGGATGAGCGCCCTTTATAGAATATCTCCCAGCTAAAACCTGGAGTAAATCCTGGTGTGTGAGTTGAGCACAGATCCTTGGAATTCTGTAACTCTGCGTGCATCTTTTGAGAATTCCCCGTACCCACTCCCAAACCACTCCCATGGCCACACCTCCTTTTGGGTTACATGTGAGAGGATGTGGGTTTGAATCTTTATAGAATCGCATGCAGCCAGATCCGCATGCAAATCCAAATTAGTGCCAATTAACATCAATGATTGCTTCTTGACAGCCAATTATTGATGGCTCGTTATCTAATTTATTTGCGAACGGATCTCATCGTCATTCATAAATTTGGGCGGCCAAATTTGGGTGCTATTTATAGAATCCATGGGATAATGCAAAATTTGGGTGTAGATCTAGATTAAAGTTTAAACCTCGATTCGATTCCTAAGTGTCATGTTTTAGTAATGTGTTACACTTCAGTGTAATAGAATAAGGTACTACTTAAAGTTTAAAAAGACATATTCATTTCACAGATTGTTAAAAACTTAGCTGTTTATACAAATTAGGTAGAATAAGGGATGTTTTGTATTAACATCAGGTACTGGCTAGAATTCTACCATTTTTTGGTAGAGGCATTTAATGTTTATTGTGTATATTTTATTTCTAATTGTAAAGTGTTTTGGGGTATACGCCAAGCCCCCTCCCTGCCCGTCTTCAAGTCTTTGCTTAAAGCCCACCTCTTCAATGCTGCGTTCGGCACCTAACCCTTACCGTTCAGTGAATCCAGACTGCCCCAATTTGACTGCCCCTATTGGACCGACCGTTCACTTGTCTATTAGATTGTAAGCTCTTTGAGCAGGGACTGTCTCTCTTTGTTAAATTGTACAGCGCTGCGTAACCCTAGTAGCGCTCTAGAAATGTTAAGTAGTAGTAGTAGTAGTAGTAGTAGGTATAAACATAGGAGGTAAGTTGATAAGGGGTGCCTGTTTTATAAAGAGAAGTAATCACCGATTTGTCTGTTTAAAATATTAGAGTACATGGCAGGCAGGGACATTTTACAGAGCTGTATCCATGCCATGCCCTCCCAGCCAGTCAGGTTTTCAGGATATCCATAATGAAAATTCATGAGAGATTTGCATGCATTGCCTCTACTTCATTCAAATCTCTCTTGAATATTCATTGTGGATATCCTGAAAATCTGACTGGCTGGGGTACGTCAAGTACCTGGGAATCACTGGTTTAGGATGAGGGCTCTGAGGAAGGGACAAAGCATGATCTGGAAACATATAAGGATGCTTTGTGCCAGGGCTAATTGCAGATAATAAACACTTCAGATATTTGCAGTGTTCATTTTTGAGAGAGAGAGCATGGATTGATGATAATAATAAAAGATCAGTGATTCATAGTTTTCATTTTTCTTTCAATTGCTTGTTAACTGTTTCTACATAGTAATGCAAGGAAGACCAAAAAAAAAAAAAAAAGCTTTTGTGGACAATTCTTCAGCACAACAAACAAAAAGAAATTGTCCTTCAGTTCAAAGTTCAGCTTTAATTGCACATTAACTTTATCTACATGGTGATCTAGGGGGAAGATAAAGCCCAAAATACTTCACTAGAGACAGTTATGCAGCTTAGTGGATCAAAATAAAATCTTTCCAGAACCCAAATTACTATGTAAGCCGCATTGAGCCTGCATTGTGTGGGAAAGCGCGGGGTACAAATGTAATAAATAAATAAATAAATAAAAATAAATACTTGATATGAGAATCTGACTCACAGCTGTTCCCTGAAATCCAACTATCAAAATTAATTTTCTCCAGGCAATTCTTGTAAAAGTGAACTTCACCAGTGGAGATGGGAGTAATTAGTGAGATAATTAAGGGGTCCTTTTACAAAGGCGTGCTGAAAAATGGCTTGCGGTAGTGTAGGCACAGGTTTTGGGTGCGCGCTGTAAAAAATGCCTTTTTAAAATTTTTGCTGAAAATGAACGTGCAGCAAAATGAAAATTGCCGTGTGTCCATTTTGAGACTGAGACCTTACCGTCAGTCATTGACCTAGCAGTAAAGACTCAAGCGGTAACCGGGCAGTAATGACCTATGTGCGTCAAATGCCACTTGATGCGCCTCCGTTACATGCGTCCGAAAATAAAAAATATTTTTCAAACGTGCGTATCGGACACGTGCCAAAAATGAAATTATTGCAAGAGCCACACGGTAGTCGGGGGTAAACTCCATTTTGGCGCATGTTGGGTGCACGTAGACGCTTGTGTGGCTTAGTAAAAGGGCCCCTAAATTTGCTGACATAAAGTTATTCAAAATTGTTAAATCACAAGAGCATTGTGAAAAATTTCAAGAGGACCTTACAAGACTGGGAGTCTGGGCATCCAAATGGCAGATGACGTTTAATGTGAACAAGTGCAAAGTGATGCATATGGGAAAGAGGAACCCGAACTATAGGTATGTAGTGCAAGGTTCCACATTAGGAGTCACCAACGAGAGGAAAGGGATGTAGGTGTCATCATTGATGATATGTTGAAACCCTCTGCTCAGTATGCGGCGAAGGCTAAAATAGAATGTTAGGTATTATTAGGAAAGGAATGAAAAACAAAAATGAGAACGTTATAGTGCCTTTATATTGCTCTATGGTGCGACCGCACCTCGAATATTGAGTGCAGTTCTGGTCACCGCATTTCAAAAAAGATATGGTAGAATTAGAAAAGGTACAGAGAAGGGTGATGAAAATGATAAAGGGGATGTAACGACTTCCCTATAAGGAAAGGTGAAAGCGGCTAGGGCTCTTCAGTTTGGAGGAGAGACGGCTGAGAGGAGATATGATATATGATAAAGGTCTATAAAATGAGTGGAATGGAACGGGTAGATGTGAATCGATTGTCTTTTTGTGTATGGTGTACAGCGCTGCGTATGCCTTGAAGCGCTATAGAAATGATAAGTAGTAGTAGTTTTCTCTTTCTAAAAATACTAAGGCTAGGGGGCAAACGATGAAGCTACAAAGTAGTAAATTTAAAATGAATTATAGAAAATATTTCTTCACTCAATGTGTAATTAAACTCTGGAATTCATTGCCAGAGAATTTAGTAAAAGCAGTTAGCTAAAAAAGGTTTGGATAGTTTCCTAAAAGAAAAGTCTATAAGCCATTATTAAAATGGACTTGGGGAAAATCCACTGCTTATTTCTAGGATATTACAAAAAATGGCGTCACTTAATCTTGAAAAGACTTTGTAAGGCTACACAACAAAAATCAGATTAAGGACTATTGCAATAAGGAACTAATTGGCTGTAGAGGTTATCTCATAGTATTTTAGACGTCCATATATACCATTGGTTGGTTTGGTTTTAGGGACTATATATGTTTCTAATCATTGATAGCCTCCAGCCAACCAGTAGTACAAAAGAGTATTTGTGTACGTATATAAGCTTCAATATATAAGCTTCAATCAACCATATGTACTACTGGTCGAATGTTTCAAAAATTCAACATTATTGCAAAAAACGCAAATAATGCACTAAAGGTACTTAGCTTGCGAGCTTCAGGTTCTATCTTGTTGTTTTCTGAAGCAGGAGTTTCCCAAATACCATCGTAACTAGTAAAGTTTTACTGGCAACTTCGATACCGTTGTGTGCCCGACAGGACCCTGTTTCGCGGTCTCTGGCTTTGTCAAGGGCATAAATCACTAAAAACGGAAACGAAATTGTAAATATAAAAAAACCATTTAGTTAACAAACATTTGCTAGACTTTCCAGGCGTCTGGACTCACCGTATTATCTGTTGTATTCAAAATGTTGCCGGCAAAAATGGCGCTGGCTTGTTGGATTATATCTGTTTAGACTCCGCCTCTAAAGGCTCCGTCAGAAGTGACAAATTTGAATAAAGGCAGTCTGGCTTTGATCATAGTGACAGTCATATTTAGATCGATGTTTTTCTAGGCTTAATCTCTGGAGGTTGTGCGCCATACAACTGATTATATTAAAATTAAAGCTAAAGTTAAAGTTAAAAGAAGCTGTTCCATTGTAAATAAGCATTCAATCCATATGGCTCAAGTGTGTTTAAACGAAAAATCCATTGTGTTTCTCTTTGCAATAATAATCTATTGATGTTCCCTCCACGAACACTGGGTGTGATACAATCTATTACCATACACCTAAGCGATTCCATAGAATGCTGGTTAGAGATGCAGTGTTGAACAAGCGGAGCTCCTATAGTTTGAGTGGAAATTCTTGATCTGTGTTCTACTATTCTAGCATTCAGCGATCTGTTTGATTTCCCAATGTATACTTTGCCACAAGGGCACTTGATGTAATAAATAATATGTGTGGTACACATTGATCAGGAGTCACATAATACAGAATTCACAGCTAAACGCGTTACCTTTGAATTCTCTGACAGCATGTCTAGTGGCAGTGAACAAGACGCTTTTTTAGACAACCGACAAGGATCAAGAACACGAGGCAGGAGAGGACGCAGAGGAGGATATCGAGGGCAACCCAGATCCAGACCGAGGACACGATCACAGTTTTAAAAACCGATAACGTAGTGAATCTTTCAACTACTCCTTTAACTACAGCTCAGACCACGATACTATCTAAAGGTCTATCATTTGTACCCAGTAACAGTTTTGACCCTTTCCAATTTCGAATAGACTTAGAGAAATTTGTTAGGAATTTACAATTGAAAATCTACTTTGCGGGTTCTTCTACTAGCGAAACACAATCACGTGCTGCGAATAAATCCTCATGGTGCCCGCCCATTCCACTAGACCCTACCGTAAATGCCTTTAAACAGGTGGTTCTACGAGACATTCAAACATTATTTGATAAAAAATCTTTTCATATCCGAGATAATTTATCTAAAGATGAACGGAACGCGCTTAGTGAACTGAAACACAATGCTGACATAATAATAAAGAGAGCTGACAAAGGCGGAGCCGTCGTGATTCTAGATAAGGATAAATATCTAATGGAAGCAACATCGCAACTTGCAGATCAATCCTCTTATGTTAAATTACAACATGATTGGACTACACAATTACAAGGATTGATTCAAGATATTACGAATGAGGGCCTGGAATTAGGTTACCTGACAAATAAAGAATTTCAATTCTTGAACAATAAAACCCCTATTATACCGGTGATGTATTTATTACCTAAAATACACAAAGATCTGAATAAACCTCCCGGTAGACCAATTATCTCCTCCAGAGGCTCACTTTTAGAGCCACTATCTGTATACTTAGATACATTTCTCAAAGATAAAGTCACAACATGTCCCTCATATATCAAAGATACAACTCATTTTTTACAAATTTTGAAAGACACAAATGTCCCATTCACACTGTGTGTGCTGGCAACTTTTGACATTAAATCTCTGTACACGATGATCCCCCAAGATGAGCTCATAGAAGTCATTCATACAGAGTTAGAGAAGAGACAAAGACCTCATGATGTTCCTACTCAATTTCTGATATCTTTGTTGAAGATAGCATTGTGTAAGAATTTCTTTAAATTTGGCAATGATCTATACCATCAAATATCAGGTGTGGCCATGGGTGCTACGTTTGCCCCGACTTTGGCAAATCTGTACATGGCTGCATTTGAAAACAAATGGTTACAGTCTTCTCCATACTACCAATACATAATATTATGGCGCAGATATATAGACGACATTTTTGTACTGTGGAAAGGTACTACTAGTGAATTAATCGCCTTTCAATCATGGCTAAATAATTGCCATCCTCGGATTCAATTCACGGTGACATTTTCTACCAATAGAATCCATTTTTTGGATGTTGACATTTCCCTTAGAAAAGATGGATTTCATACGAGGGTTTATAATAAGCCCACCGACAGAAACTCTATTTTGGAATATGGTAGCTGTCATCCTAGAGCTCTTCGGCAAAGCTTACCCTATTCCCAATTCTTAAGATTCAAACGGATCTGTACAGATGAAATAGATTTTCATCAGCAAGCCACTATGTTTGGATCCAAACTGACACTACGTAGTTACCCAAAATCCACGTTAAATAAAGCATATACAAAAGCTAAATATGTTAATCGAGATCTACTCCTACAAAAGACTATCCCAGAACCACGAGAAGATCCTATGATGACCTTTACCATGAGATATATATCAGGTGGAGAAGCTGCCATACGCATCATCAAACAACACTGGGACATTATACGTACGCACCCTACCTTTGAAAATTGCCGTCTAAGGATGGCGTTCTCTCGGGCACACAATCTGGGCGAAATTTTAAGTCCAGCTGATCTGCCTGATCCGACAGCAAGCAAGCTCAACACACAAGGCGGTCACAGTAGATGTAATAAAAACGGATGTAGAACCTGCCCTTTGACTATCGAAACAACAAGTTTTTATCATAATGGACATCGGATTCAACTCAGAAAGCAAACGACCTGCCGTACCACACATATTATTTATTACATCAAGTGCCCTTGTGGCAAAGTATACATTGGGAAATCAAACAGATCGCTGAATGCTAGAATAGTAGAACACAGATCAAGAATTTCCACTCAAACTATAGGAGCTCCGCTTGTTCAACACTGCATCTCTAACCAGCATTCTATGGAATCGCTTAGGTGTATGGTAATAGATTGTATCACACCCAGTGTTCGTGGAGGGAACATCAATAGATTATTATTGCAAAGAGAAACACAATGGATTTTTCGTTTAAACACACTTGAGCCATATGGATTGAATGCTTATTTACAATGGAACAGCTTCTTTTAACTTTAACTTTAGCTTTAATTTTAATATAATCAGTTGTATGGCGCACAACCTCCAGAGATTAAGCCTAGAAAAACATCGATCTAAATATGACTGTCACTATGATCAAAGCCAGACTGCCTTTATTCAAATTTGTCACTTCTGACGGAGCCTTTAGAGGCGGAGTCTAAACAGATATAATCCAACAAGCCAGCGCCATTTTTGCCGGCAACATTTTGAATACAACAGATAATACGGTGAGTCCAGACGCCTGGAAAGTCTAGCAAATGTTTGTTAACTAAATGGTTTTTTTATATTTACAATTTCGTTTCCGTTTTTAGTGATTTATGCCCTTGACAAAGCCAGAGACCGCGAAACAGGGTCCTGTCGGGCACACAACGGTATCGAAGTTGCCAGTAAAACTTTACTAGTTACGATGGTATTTGGGAAACTCCTGCTTCAGAAAACAACAAGATAGAACCTGAAGCTCGCAAGCTAAGTACCTTTAGTGCATTATTTGCGTTTTTTGCAATAATGTTGAATTTTTGAAACATTTGACCAGTAGTACATATGGTTGATTGAAGCTTATATATTGAAGCTTATATACGTACATAAATACTCTTTTGTACTACTGGTTGGCTGGAGGCTATCAATGATTAGAAACATATATAGTCCCTAAAACCAAACCAACCAATGGTATATATGGACGTCTAAAATACTATGAGATAACCTCTACAGCCAATTAGTTCCTTATTGCAATAGTCCTTAATCTGATTTTTGTTGTATTTCTAGGATAAGCAGCATAACATGTTTTGTACTTTTTTGGGATCTTGCCAGGTACTTGTGACCTGGATTGGCCACTGTTGGAAACAGGATGCTAGGCTTGATGGACCTTTGGTCTGTCCCGGTATGGTAATACGTATGTGCTTAAAAATGGTCCATAATTTGCTTAAGTAGGTTTTAAGTTTGTCTATATACACGCTGAGGAAATATTTTATTTTGTGTGGTGTTCCTGAAGAAACAGGGTTGGTATTTTTTTTTATATATTTTTTAACTTTGTTTGATAGACTTAGAATAGGATGATTATGGTTCTATCCTATGTGATTCCTTGATTGTCCCAGTCTTCTTTTCCGTAAGCCAGACAGAACTGAACAGGTTACTATGGTTTATAAGGATTTAATGTAATATGCAAGCTCCTTGTAGTATTCATTTATATATACATTCTCAGTTATCTTTTTGGAAGAAAGATAGCCTCGGCTGAGTCAATGAAGAGGCTATGTACATTAAATTCATGAGGACTGTTTGAAAGTCAGTAGTTGCCTAAATTAGTTGAAGTTGCCAGTGCCTACTCTGCCATCCAGCTTACAGATCTGCCACCAACCTCCAGATTCTATAATGGTGATCAGATTTGCTCATGATCCTGAGATCTGCACACAAATAAATTAGATAACAAGCTGCTAACAATCAATATTTGGCTGTTAAGCAATTATTGAAGTTAATTGCAATAGTTTAGATTTGTATGCGGATCTGGATCCACATGATTCTATAAAGATCCGTGCCCAAATCCTCTCAAACATAACCCAAAAATGGGTTCATGGCCATGGTAGGGGCAGGGTGGGCAAAGGTTGTTCACAACAGATATGTGTGGTGGAACAGAATTCCAGGGATCTGCGCCCAACTCGCGCACCAGGATTTTTACCAGGTTTCAGTTGGTGTAAGGTATTTCTCATCCTAGAGCACCCTTTATAGAATAATGCCGAGTACTGATTTTTCCTGGTGCCTATTTTTCCGCACCAGTTACTGAATCCGGCCCCAAGTGCTTAAGCCACGGTCGTACCTGACAGTCGACACATTTACTGCCTCCCCCTCCGCAGAAAGCTGTGTAAGGGGGGAACGTGCATGGCCCACTGGATGAGGCGCCTCTGATTTGGATGCCTGTGCTGCAGACATATGGTGGTCTCTCCTGATTCTGTCAGGTTGGTTCTTTATAAGCAAAAAAAAACATAATGGGTGTCTTGGCATTTACCGCCAGCTGATTTCTACCATGAGCTAAAAACACAACCACAGCTTAGTAAAAGACCCCCCCCCCCCCTAGTGATTTATCTTATCAAAATTGGTGCAAAGTCATTGAGGTATGAAGGTGATTGCAAATGGATAGGCAGATAGAAAACCAAAGAAACCAGCATGTATTCATTATAAAATGCACCTAAAGAGATGTTTGTGAGGTAACACCTAAAATATAATAATTATAAATTTCATGTACTATCTCAAGTTAGAACATAAGAATAGCCATACTGGGTCACACCAATGGTCCATCTAGCCCAGTATCCTGCTTCCAACAGTGGCTGATCCAGGTCACAAGTACCTGGCAGAAACCCTATTAGTAGCAACATTCATGATACCAATCCCGGGGGCATGCAGTGGCTTCCCCCATGTCCATTTCAATAACACACTATGGACTTGTCCTCCAAGAACTTGTCCAAACCTTTTTAAAACCCAGATATGTTAACTCTGTTACCACATCCTGCAGCAGCGAGTTCCAGAGCTTAACTATTCTTTGAATGAAAATATTTTTCCTCCTATTTGTTTTAAAAATATTTCCATGTAATTTCATTCAGTGTCCCCTGGTCTTTGTATTTTTTGAAAGAATGAAAAATGAATTCACTTCTACCCATTCTACACCACTCTAGAATTTATAGACCCCAATCATATCCCCTCTGAGCTGTCTCTTTTCCAAGCTGAAGAGCCCTAACCTCTTTAACATTTCCTCATACAGGAAGAGTTCCATCCCCTTTGATCACTGTTCTTTGAACCTTTTCTAATTCTGCTATATCTTTTTTGAGATACGGTGACCAGAATTGAATGCAATACTCAAGGTGAGGTTGCACTATGGAGCGATACAGAGGCATTGTAATATTCTTGGTCTTATTTTGCATCCCTTTCCTAATAATTCCTAGCATCCTGTTTGCTTTTTTGGCTGCTGCCGCACACTAGGCAGAAGATTTCAGGGTATTGTCTACTATTGGGCTCATTTTCAAAAGAGGATGCCCATCTTTCGACATAAATTGGAAGATGGACGTCCTTTTCTCAGGGTCGTCCAAATCGGTATAATCGGAAGCCGATTTTGGACGTCTCCAACTGCACTCCGTCGCAGAGACGGCAAAGTTCAAAGGGGCGTGTTGGAGACGTAGCAATGGCGGGACTTGGGCGTGCCTAACACTTGGACGTCATTGACCCATAATCGAAAGAAACAAGGACGTCCCCGACGAACACTTGGACGACTTTACCTGGTCGTGTTTTTCTTACAACCAAGGCACAAAAAGTTCCCCTTACTCCCCCAGTGTTCACTAACCCCCTCCCACCCTCAAAAAATATCTTTCAAAAAATTGATTGCCAGCCTTAGATGTCATACTCAGGTCCATGACAGCAGTATGCAGGTCCCTGGAGCAGTTTTAGTGGGTGCAGTGCACTTCAGGCAGATGGACCTAGGCCCATACCCTCCCCACCTGTTACATTTGTGGAAGAAACAGCGAGCCCTCCCAAACCCACCAAAAACCCACTGTACCCACATCTAGGTGCCCCCCTTCACCTGTAAGGGCTATGGTAGTGGTGTACAGTTGTGGGGTTTGGGGGGGGGGGCTCAGCATATAAGGTAAGGGAGCTATGTACCTGGGAGCAATTTATGAAGTCCACTGCAGTGCCCCCTACGGTGCCCGGTTGGTGTCCTGTCATGTCAGGGGGACCAGTGCACTACAAAGGTTGGCTCCTCCCATGACCAAATGGCTTGCATTTGGTCGTTTCTGAGATGGACATCCTTGGTTTCGATTATCGCCGAAAATCAGAAACGACCAAGTCTAGGGACAACCAAATCTAGGGATGACCAAATTTAAGGATTTGGACGTCTCTGACGGTATTTTCGAAACGAAAGATGGACGTCCATCTTTTTTTGAAAATACGGGTTTCCCAGCTCCTAGATCGGGACGTTTTGCGAGGACGTCCAAATCAAAACATGGACGTCCCTTTCAAAAATGCCCCTACATGACAGCAAGATTTTTTTTCTTGCGTTCTGACTCCTAAGGTGGACCCTAGCATCAGGTAACTATGATTCGGATTATTCTTCCCATTGTGCATCACTTTGCATTTGTCCACATTAAATTTCATCTGCCATTTGGATTCTGATTGCATTCTCTGAATAAAACACACACATTAGTCTGACAACAGTGTTGCTTCTGCCCTTTCTAATCACTTCTCCCTTCTCTTTCATAGTGACTTCTGATAATTTATCTGGAATTGACTGTAAGCTAATCAACCAGTAGTTTATCAATTCCAGCGTAGATCCCTTTTCTAATATAAGGACTCTTCTTCTCACTAGCCCTAAAAATCCCAAAAACCTTGTGATTGTGAACTAAGTGACCATGGGGGTCTTTTGTTAAAGCTTAGCTTAAGTTATCTGCTGCAGGGCCCATTTTATTCCTATGGGCCCTGCTGCACATAACTCGAACTAAGCTTTAGTAAAAGACCCCCCATGGCTGCAGTTTGCCCACTCTTTTTTTTTTTGACATATGCCTTATACTTTAGGTGCCATGTGGAAGGCATTTTAGATCCTGCTGTACATATAATGCTGCTGACACATTTTTTAGTCCTGGTTAGAAACCTGCAGTACTTTGGCACCCTTCTTTGTGTATATATATGTGTTATTTCATTCCTTCTGTACAGACAGGGCAAATGAGAGCATTCTCTGTTTTACATTAGTTCTCATTTGCTTCAGTGTTCTGACTTTGAATTACTGCTGAACCACAGAATCTGGCAGGGCCTTCTGTGAGTCATCTGAGGACAACTCTCTGTTTTGGCGTCAAGCCAAGTACAGTAAGCTTCAAGAGAGAACAAAGAGTGAAGCAGGAATATTTACTGAACAGTGATACCTATTTCATCGAAATCAATGGAATTAACAAATATTCTTTATTGTACAGTTGGTAATTATCCAATATCATCAACAAATGCTTTTTTTTTCTGTGCAAGCACAAAGACTTGCTTCATGTATTTTCCTTAATATAGAATCTAGTCTGTCATGCTTACCTAACCACTAGAGATTAGGCAGAGTAGAGTATAGCCAACAACTGTTGTATTTAATAAGCAATTTACTGTAAGGGACTGACAGATTTGGTGGATTAACCATTGCCTGTGCAGTTTTGTAGTGATTCCAATCAAGTCTTGTTAAATGTAGAAGACAAAAACTTCTTTAAGACATAGTCTCAAGTTCTCAACCAAAAAGTTTCCTTCCTGTTTTCAGTCTAATAGCCACAACTTTGTCTTGTGCAGCTGCTTTGTCAACTCCATGCTGCCATCTGTGTATGAGCATTGCAGTATGCGCAGTCTGCCAGTGGCATGGATAAACCCAGCCGACGGGGAACCCAGGCCTAGCACACAGACTACAACGCCAAGCAGCTGCACAGTTGGCAGAAAGGCCAGGCCCCATCAGCAAAGAAGATAGGTGGTAGAAGAAGGGAGTTCAGCAGCTGTTGGGGAGGCCAGGCCTTGCCAACAGATAGAAAAGTACAGCAGTCAGAGGAGGCCTGCACTACAGTGCAGGGAACGAAGTGTGGAAAGCGATCAAGGAAGTTTGGAGAGTTCAAGGAAGAGAGTAGGCTTTCCCATACACCCTCAAACCACACCCACCTCTACCCACTTACTCAGACAATACTACTCACATCCTCACATGCATATTCCCAACCCACACACTCCCTTCCTTCCCACTCAGTGACAGCTATTCGCTCACACCCCCCCCCCCCACCCAGTAACACACACCTACCCCATCAACTTTAACACGCACAAGCATTCAAATGTATAACTGCCTGACCACACCCCCATCCCATCCTTACACAACCCTCTAGTGTGACCTCCTCAATCACTAAACCCCAGGTAAACAGGTATGAGGAGTTTGGGGGGGGGGGGGGGCAGGAATTAACATGGAAGCATTTTGAAGGGGAAGGATGTACATGGTAGACAATTACATTTATTGGCTTCCTCTCTAAGAGAGCTCACATTTTTACTTATGTTTCCCATTGTTTTGTGACTGATCTTATCCACTTCAATTCTAAATACAGAGTTGTACTTTACAGATCAGTGTTTTTACTTATTTCAGACCAAAGGCTGGATCAGAGTGCTTTTTGTTAAACTCAGAGTGGAAAAAACTATTTTAGTCTACGTGCTTGAAAATATTTTTTGCTTCATTTGGCAGATTGCCCAGAATTAACTTACCTATTTTTGATACATTGGGATCTCTGTTGCAGTGGACTTAAGAACATAAGAATAGCCATACTGAGTCAGATCAATAGTCCATCTAGCCCAGTATCCTATTTCCAACTGTGGCTACTCCAGGTCACAAGTGCCTGGCAGAAACCCAAATAGTAGCAACACTCCATGCTACCAATCCCAGGGCAAGCAATGGCTTCTCTATGTCTGTCTCCCCATGTCTTTACTCCTAGTCCTCGAGGGCCACCAACAGGTCAGGTTTTCAAGATATCCCTAATGAATATGCATGACAAAGATTTGTCTATGCAGATCTCCTGCATGCATATTCATTAGGGATGTCCTGAAAATTTAACTTGTTGGCTGCCCTCAAGGATTGGGAGTGGAGGCCAAAGCTCTGCCAACCTTGTACATACTAATTGATGGGTCCCCAACTTGGTGGGGTGGATTAGAAATTGGTTAAATGATTGAAAGATAACAGAAAGTATTAGTAAATACAGTTCACTCTAGGGAGGCCTCAAGAATTGGTCCTGGAGCTGGTTCTGTTCAGTGTTGTGAGAGCAATATTGCAAAAGGGTTAGAAAGAAACAATTTTTTGTAGATGACAAAAGGGTCTGCAAAATGGACACTCCTGAAGAAATAGAAGAATAAGAAATGATCCAGATGTAAAGGGTCCTTTTGAGCCTGTGTACGAAAGATGTGCTCCTCCAAGCAGAGAACATATTGAGGTTATCAGAGAAGGCTGAACTATACCATTGTGCTATGGTATTTCCCCCTAAGATGTAACCACAGTGGTATAGGCCAATATGTTGGTCACTGAATAATCAGAAGATTCCATCCAGAAAGGTATTGAGCCTTTCTAAATGTGCATTGGGAGCTGGTAGAGGGAAGATGTGGCAGCCTGCTGTGCCACTTCTAGGATCAGCGGAAGAAGGAAGGATCTGGAGAAGGACAAATCAAACCTCCTGCCTGTGCTGTATAGTAATGGAAGCTGAGGGCCCTTACAAAATGCTCCCAGATTCAAGAAAGCTCAATTGCCACACCATTCTCTGGTGGTTGAATTCACTCTCAAACGAGCTAGGAGCTACAGGACTCATGCCTCGGCACCCCAGGTAAGAATGCTTGGACACTAGACTCGTTTAGGAGGAAAACATTTCAGGTATCTGCTCATTGCCTATATCCAGTCCTTCCAGCTCTACACTCAGTCTGGCAAATTCTCTCCCACAGGAGCAGGCCGCTGAGCTTCGCCATTTGAACAGTAAGCAGCTAGAGTGTCAAAAATATCTGGACAGAGGAGCTTATGACTCTTTTGATGTAGTGTCCAGACTCTCTGCCAAGGGTGTGCGAATGTGCAGACTCTCATGGCTGGGTGTCTCTGACCTGGAACCAGCGGTTCAGGAGAGGTTAGAGGACATTCCTTGCCAAGTGGACAACTTGTTTGGAGATCAAGTGGAAGAGATTGTAAGCTCCTTTGAGCAGGGACTGTCCTTCTTTGTTAATTGTACAGCGCTGCGCAACCCTGGTAGCGCTTTAGAAATGTTAAATAGTAGTAGTAGTAGGTCGCTGACCTCATAAAGAAAAACACGGATGCCATCCAAACTCTGTCTCTGCACCCTCCACCTCCTAGAGGTTTTCCAGTGGACCTAGGCGATAACCCTACTACTCTCAACGATGTAAGTTCCCGCTAGCTTCCCAATCTACCCAGTAGTCCTAGGGCCAGCGTCCCCAGCCTTGCCAACTCCATCCTCAGAAGTCCCAGCTGGTGCCCCAGTCAAAGCCAGAGGCAAGCTATTGACTGGCTCCAGAGGAACATAGCACACTCCAGTAACCATTCTGGACGGCCTTCCGATGGGGAGGAGGCTGAATTTTTACTATCACAGGTAGCCTTGTAACCTCTGACTGGGTGAGTTCTTCAAATAGGCTGTCTCGGTTATGCCCTCCATTGGTAGCAGAAACCATCAAAGTGCCCACCGAGAGCATCATCATCACTCAGTTCATCACAAGCAGGTACTTGTAGAGGAAATCTTTGCCCTTCACAAGGCCACTGTGGTCGAGCCTGTGCCACCAGGGGAAGAAAGGAAGGGATTCTATTCCAGTTACTTCCTTATGCCCAAAGAAACAGGGGGATTTTGTCCCATCCTAGACCTAAGGGCCCTGAACAAACTCTTGGGCAAAGAAAAGTTCAGGATGATTTCCCTGGGCACCCTTCTCCCCATGATTCAGGCAAATGACTGTCTACGGTCTTTGGACCTAAAGGACGCTTACACTCATATTTCGATACTTCTCAGTCACAGGAAGTATCTCAGATTTTGCATAGGAAAACACCACTACCAGTACCACTTACATCCATTTGGCCTTGCGTCAGCTTCTAGGGTATTCACCAAATGTCTTGTGGTAGTAGTGGCATTTCTATGTAGGCTGAGAGTGTAACTATTCGGATACTGGAATAACCACTAGGCTCAGGCTTTTCTTTCACAAGCCAGAACGTAGACCTTATTAATGCCTGGTTCGCAGGTCAGAGCCAGCAAGCAGGTCACAGCTCAGAAAATGTTGAGATTGATGGGTCACATGGCCTTATCAGTGCATATCATGTTACGTCTCCACTTCAGAGAAGCCCAGTGGACCCTAGCTTCCCAGTGGTTTCAGGCAGCTGGGAACCTAGTGGATGTCATCCAAATTCCTCCAGAGTTGACTCGTGCCCTTCTGTGGTAGACAATTCAAACGAATTTGACTGTGGGACTACCATTCCAAATTCTATCTCCTCAGAAGTTGCTAACAATGGATGCATCCAATCTGGGATGGGGAATTCATGTAGATGGGCTTCACACCCAAGGGGCTTTGCTCAGGAAACAGAATCTCATATCAATCTCCTTGAGCTGAGGGCCATTTGGAACACTGTAAAGGCTTTTAGAGTTCGGCTGCCCCCCCCCCCCCGGCAAAATGACACCCCCCCCGGGTGCACGCCGCTAGGGGGGGGTGCCGCGGCGCGTGCCTGTCGGCTGCGAGTTTGTATCGCTACGCTAAATTCTCTCGTTCGCTGCAGCTCCCTTCCTCTGCCCCGGAACAGGAAGTAACTGTTCCGGGGCAGAGGGAGGGAGCTGCAGTGAACGAGAGAATTTAGCATAGCGATTCGAACTCGCAGCCAACAGGCGCGCGCCACGGCACCCCCAGCAGCGTGCACCCGGGGTGGACCGCCCCCCCCCCCTTGGTACGCCACTGCAGTGGGCCCTCCTTCATGGGATGGACCTCCATGCCATGTACCTTCCAGGAAAGGACAACTGCCTCGTGGACAGACTGAGCAGGGTTTTGCAACTGCACAAGTGGTCTCTCCATAAGAGTGTAGCCCGCAAGATCTTCCAAGAGTGGGGCAACCCCTTGGTGGATCTTTTTGCCACTCATCTCAACAACAAAGTCCCACAGTTCTGCTCCAGGTTTAGATCGCATTCTAGACTAGTATTTGATGCCTTTCTCATACATTGGGGGGAGGGGCTCCTGTATGTGGATCCTCCATAACCTCTTATACAGAAGACTTTACTGAAAATCAAGCAAGACCAGGAAGCTATGATCCTAACTGCACCTTATTGGCTGAGATAAATCTGGTTCACTCTTCTTCTGAAGTTATGGATATTGGACTGTTTTACAACCCACAACACGCAGAATTAGGGATCTCTTCTGCATCCCAATCTCCAGTTGCTGGCCTTCATGGCTTTGATGTTGAGAACGTAGAATTTGAAAGCTTGGGCTTGCCAGAGGGTGTCTCCTGAATCTTGCTGGCTTCTAGAAAAGACTCCACTAGGAGATGTTACTTTTTTAAGTGGAGGAGATTTACTGTCTGGTGTGAGACAAAGCCTTATATCCCCTCACTTGCCCAACGCAAAAACTGCTTGAATACCTCTTCTACCTCTCTGAGTCTGGTTTGAAAACCAACTCTGTAAAGGTTCAACTCAGTGCGATTAGTGCTTATCATCACTGTGTAGGAGGTAGTCCCATCTCTGTACAGCCTCTGGTTCGCTTCATAAGAGGTTTGCTGTTGACAGAGTCCCCCGTCAAATCTCCAGTTGTGTCATGGGATCTCAATGTTGTCCTCACCCAGCTGATGAAAGCTCCTTTTGAGCCACTTGATTCCTGTAATCTGAAGTATTTGACCTGGAAAGTTGTGTTTCTGGTGGCGGTCACTTCAGCTCACAGAGTCCGATGAGCTTCAAACCCTCACAGTTGACCCACCTTACATTAAATTTTACCACAATAAAGTAGTTCTTGGCACACACCCTAGATTCCTTCCTAAGGTAGTGTCAGAGATCCATCTTAATCAAGTCAATCGTCCTGCCAACGTCTTTCCCAAAGCCACATGCCCATTCTGGCAGGACTGTACTGCATACAGTGGATTGCAGATGAGCCTTAGCCTTCTATCTGGTCAGACTAAAGCCCATAGACAGTCCACCAGCTTTTTGATTTTTTTTTACCCAAACAGGATGGGGGTAGCCATCAGCAAACACACAATTTCTAATCGGCTAGCAGATTGCATCTCCTTTATTTATGCCCAGGCTGGACTGACTCTAGAGGGTCTTGTAAAGGCTCAACAGCCCATTTAAGGTCAGCATCCATAGATGAGATTTGCAAAGCTGAAACGTGGTCATCTGTCCACACATTCATATCTCATTACTACCTTGAGCAGGATACCTGACATAAGAGCCAGTTCAGTCAGACAGGCCTGCAGAATTTGTTCGCTGTCTGGAATCCAACTCCAGCTCCACCCCCGCCCCCCCCCCCCCCCCCCCCGGGGTCCTGTTTTGTTCTGTTTCAGGCTCTACCTCCACAACTAGTATCCAAATTGATTCAGATTGAGTATAGGCCTCCGCGTTTCAAGTCCGTATTATCCTACAATTGTTGTTTTCTATGACCCGGGTAGCTAGTGATTCCCTCATGTGAGAATCTGACAGCCAGCTTGTCCGCAGAGAAAGCAAGGTTACTTACCTGTAACAGGTGATCTGCAAGGACAGCAGGTCAAGCATTCTTACATACCTTACATACCTTCCCACCTCCCCTTGAAGTTGCATTCTTTAACTTTTTACAATGACTGAGGGATACGAGCTCGTGAGCCGGGTGGGAAGTCATCAGCGCATGCTCGGTGGGATGCTCCTAGAAAATTCTTGAACTCGCTAGTCAGCGTTTGTACTGGGCTCTGTCGAATGACATCACCCAAATGTAAGAATATGGCCTGCTGTGCTCTGAGAACACCTGCTCCAGGTGAGTAACCTTGCTTTATACTAAAACTCAACTTATAAATGGACAAGCTTGTTTAATATTTAGGAGTAGGCACGTGCACACTGAGCCAAAAGCAAAGGACGGACACCTCTACTAAACCAAAATAAAAGTGAAATATAAAAAAAGGGGGAAAGATAAGATTTTTAAAATATTACCTTCAAACCAAGTGAACCCCTTCTCCCTTAAAGAGGAAGGTTTAATGAGAAATTGAGGAGAGAAGAGACCTTTGGTCACTGTGAGTTTCAAAAACAAATTTTCTCTGTATTGCATTAAGAAAATAAGAGAGGTTTCTAACTTGTCATCATGCCTGAGCAGCAGCACTGTTGTAGAAATGTATGTTTTGTAAAATGTTACATGGCTGTGCTAGATACAGGGAGGTGGGCAGCACCTTATGTTAATTATTTACTGAAGGAAAGACACAGACAGGCAGGCTGATTGAGCCCACAAATATACTCTTTGGGGGATATTATCCACTAAAACGGAGATTTTCAACCTTTTTCATCTCACATTGTGAAGGCAGACCCCCACACATGGTCCAGCATCTTTCCTTCCCGTCCCCTCTCCAGCCAGTGACCAGGCATCTCCCCTCGTCTCTTCTGACCCCCCCTCCCCCCAATGGTGTACCTTTTAAAGGTTTTCTTATCTCTAGCAGTCGGCAGCAGGGAGCAGTAATTCATACATCCTGCTCCCACCAATCCTAGAGCCTTTTCTCTGACAATTCCTGCCTATGCTGAAGCAGGAAGTTACATCAGAGAGAAGGCCCTGGGTTTGGCATAAGTAGGATGTATGAATTGCTGCTTCTGACCACTAGAGACAGGAAACCTTTTAAAGGTACACTTCGTTCCAACACAAATTAAGCTGGCTCTACTAATAATGACCCACAACACATGCGGCACACCTGCAGACTAGCCGCAGCACACCTGTTGAAAAAGTTGCAGTAAGGGATAAAAGTAAAATGGGTTTAGTAATATAAGCACACAGAGGAAGGATAGTTGAAACTAAGGGGGTCAGAGAATTTACTAACCATAATGAAAGTGGAGTGGAGGAGTGGCCTAGTGGTTAGGATGGTGGACTTTGGTCCTGTAGAGCTGAGGAACTGAGTTCAGTTTCCACTTCAGGCACAGGCAGCTCCTTGTGACTCTGGGCAATTCACTTAACCCTCCATTGCCCCATGTAAGCCGCATTGAGCCTGCCATGAGTGGGAAAGCGCGGGGTACAAATGTAACAAAAATAAAATAGATTCTATTGGAGAATCTACATGGAATGTTGCTACTATTGGAGATTCTACATGGAATGTTGCTATTCCACTAGCAACATTCCATGTAGAAGGCTGCGCAGGCTTCTGTTTCTGTGAGTCTGACGTCCTGCATGTACGTGCAGGACGTCAGACTCACAGAAGCAGAAGCCTGCGCGGCCACATTGGTGATCTGCAAGGGCCGACTTCTACATGGAATGTTGCTAGTGGAATAGCAACATTCCATGTAGAATCTCCAATAGTAGCAACATTCCATGTAGAATCTCAAATAGTAGCAACAGTGGAGGAGTGGCCTAGTGGTTAGGGTGGTGGACTTTGGTCCTGGGGAACTGAGTTTGATTCCCACTTCAGGCACAGGCAGCTCCTTGTGACTCTGGGCAATTCACTTAACCCTCCATTGCCCCATGTAAGCCGCATTGAGCCTGCCATGAGTGGGAAAGTGCGGGGTACAAATGTAACAAAAAAAAAAAAAGTAGAATATACTGACAGTGACTTGCTGACTGGGAAGGGGGATCTGGGTCTTCTGGTGTCTGTTACTCAGAAGTTCTGTGCATGCCCTTTTGGCTGAGCCTGAAGGTTGCCCTCTATTCGGAAAAGCCTGGAGCTGTTGGTCACAGAGCTCTGAGCTGGTATTTATTTATTTACTGCCTTTTTGAAGGCAAGAATAAGTCAAACATAAGCAATAGACACTTACAGCAGTAAAAATATTCAAACAACAATACAAAGTATGGTATAGTATGCAACATTACATTGGCAACACAATACACAATAAAACATTTTAATAGACAGCTTAGGGTATAAGCAAAGAAGGAACATATAGATAGATAATATAGAGTAACAGGAGTAAGAAAATAAGGGACTGGTAAAAGAGAGTTGCAAATTAGGTCAGAAAGGTATTCTGGGCCACAGCAGGGAAAAGTATCCTATGAGCTCTTCCTGGAGAGGTTGCCCTCTCTTGAGGAAACCCTGTTACTGCTGGTCTCAGAGCCCTGTTAAGGGCTGGTATTCTGGGCCACAGCAGGACCCCTAGGTAAAAGTACCCTATGGGATCCTCCTAAAGACCGGTGGAGAAGAGGTTGCCCTCTATGGGGGAGTTCTTGGACAATTGGTTGCAGAGCTCTGTTAAGAGCTAGTATTCTGGGCCACAGCAGAACCCCTAGAGGCACATCGAGAAGATGGGAAGATTGGTGACCCCTTGGGAGGCACTCAGGGCAATTGGTCCTTGGGAGTGGCTCAAGCTGAGATGGAAGACTGGGGATCCATTCGGACCCAAGGTCCAGCGGCAGAGGAGGCCCTTGGGATTAGGATCAATGTGTATCAGCCCCTGGGAGCCAACTCAGGGCAAGGCCTTTGGAGGCATGAGGGGGTGCCCAAGGCCCAGAGGCAGAAAGCAGCCTGGGATGGAACTCTTCTCATATGAGGAAAGGCTAAAGAGGTTAGGGCTCTTCAGCTTAGAAAAGAGACAGATGAGGGGAGATATGATTGATGTCTATAAAATCCTGAGTGGTGTAGAACAAGTAGAAGTAAATCAATTTTTACTCATTCCAAAAGTACAAAGACTGGGCGACACTCAAAGTTATATGGAAATACTTTTAGAACAAATTGGAGGAAATATTTTCTTACTCAATGAATAGTTAAGCTCTGGAACCCCTTTGCTGGAGGGCATAGTAACAGCGGTTAGTGTATCTGGGTTTAAGAAATGTTTGGACAAGTTCCTGGAGGAAAAGTCTATAGTCTGCTATTGAGACAGACATGGGGAAGCAACTGCTTGCCCTGGGATTGGTAACATGCAATATTGCCACGATTTGGGTTTCTGGCAGGTACTTGTGACCTGGCTTAGCTACTGTTGGAAATAGAATGCTGGGCTAAATGGACTATTGGTCTGACCGAGAATGACTATTCTTATGTTCTTATGGTTTGTGGACTATGTATTTCAGAGGTTATCTCATAACAAAGCTTTAAACACTGCTAAATCTTTTGATGCTTTTATATATCTGTGTAGTAGAACCTGTACATAGTCCTATAAAACTATTCAACTTTTGATTGACAGCCTTGTTCACAGAGGTCATTTTTTAGTTTTCTGGAGGGGAGGGAGAAAGGGATAACACAACCCGCTATCGCTTTTCTTCCCCAGGTGGAGGCACCCAGTGCCAAACACTCAAGGGACCATTGAAGCCTGCCCTTGGAGGACTCCAGCCAGGTTAGGCCCTAGATCCGGAGACACCCACAAAGGGGTGTTACACAAGTATCAAGATTGCCTATACTGGGCTCCATGAGGCCAGTGTGAGTCATTAAAAGGAATTTAATAAAAGCATTCAAAGCATAATGAGCCAGAAATCAATGAAATTATTATTAATTACTGTCACAGAACACTTAAAAACTAGCCAAAATAAGCCTAGAAATGAGCACCAGAACAATTGTGCCCAGTGGTGTTCTATAACGGCAAGTACATGGGTATGTGCTATTAAATAGAATATGGGAATAGGGAAGGAGATATGTGTCAGTATGAAGCTGCGATCTCTTACACCATGTTAGTGGCAAGCATTAAGTGTTTGGGGCTATCTCACACATACCCAGGCATGGCAGTGACCACATATGTTACAGAACAGCACTAACCACATATGTGGGTAATGGCACCTCTTACTTGCAAATGTGCTAGTATTATGTAACATATTTGTGTATTTGGCAACTACCTGTAGGTGTGAATTTATAGAATTGCCTTTTATGCATTTTGTGTGGGTATATTCTGGGGCAGAGTTTGGGTAGAGCATGATTTACACACAACAATGCAATCATGAGTATTTTATTAAGTATGTGCAAGCAGGATTTGTTCTAGTATTTTACAAAAACATGCAGGCACCTATGTGTTTTATAAACTAGACTGCAGACAGACACTTCCTCCACCTCCAGACCTAGGTGCCCTGTTATAAAATAACTCTCTCAATGTGTAGTTAATGACCCTTCAGAATTTGTCGTTGCCATTATTGAACACAGATCAAGTTTAACAAATTTGAGGCCCACAGTGTTATATTCTGCTTCTGTAGTTTTCTGTAGTTTTGGAGTAAAGTTGCCAAACTGGGATAGGTAGAATAAAGTAAAATTTTAAATGTAATATGACCTCCTTTTTGTGTTTCCTCTAAGAATGGCATGATTGTACAGAAGGGAAGGAGTTCCCCTGAGGACAGAAAACATACTCTAACTGCAGAATCATTTTGTATCACATTAGTACATTTTAAATTTAATTTATAGAAAAAGATCCTGCACAGTCTGTGTTGCACTGCTCATGCCTATACTGCATTTGCAGTAGAAGTAACAGAAGTCAAGAATTTGTTCTTTAGCAGTGCTGTAAAAACAGAGAGAATGCCTCAGCCTGGGTGCTTTACAGAGCTTTAGAACATGTTAATAGACAGAGATAAAGGTTATACAAGTGAATATAGCTTGACTGAACATGAAATTGTGTTTTCCAATGCTTCGATTTTGCAAAGACACAACAGGATTTAATGTAATTTATAATGATTGTGGATTGTGCATGCTTGTAAGTGTGTGAACTTAAGACAAAAAAAAAGAATTAATGCTGGTAGGTTTGTAAATATAGATGAGATCTAGGGCATATGCAGTCAAACTTGTGCAAAACCCAGTTTAGCTTGGACTTGCAAAAAAACAGGATGTAGCTCTGTCTGTAATGTCTTGTCTGTTTTACCTAGATTGTAAACTCTTTGAGCAGGGACTGTCTCTCCGTGTCAAATGTTCAGCGCTGCGTGCGTCTGGTAGCGCTATATAAATGCTATTAGTAGTAGTAGTAGCTCTCATGCATGGGAATCCAAAAATTCATTTGCTGTGTGGTGTTAGCATACTGCTTACTGAGTACACACTAAAGTGAGCAGGCTCAGTTCCTGTTTCCTCATCGTTTTTATGGAAATCTGCTTGGCATGGAGTTTCCTCTCAGCACAGAGGGAAGCAGTGAGAGACCTACTACACTCCAGGTAAGGATGTCTAAGGAAAGTGGAGGGTAGTAAGACACTAGAAAACTACATAACTGTATATTTACAATCATCTGCCTTGTGTTAGAATTAAAAAATTGTGTGAGACGATATGGTTAGGGACCAACAAAGGAGCATGCAAGGGTAAGATTCCAGCTTCTCAGAGTCAGAAAGGTACTTGCACCATCCCCCCCCCCCCCCACCACCACTCCCCACCAACTCACACACACTGCAATGTCTGCACCACACTGTCTGCTACTATCTGCAGAAAAATTAACCCAGAAAAAAACTTTTGATGATTTATTGCTTGGTATATAAAAAGGGGATTTATTTAAGAAGTGCTACTTAGGATTTGCTTTGCTTAAGTGTTGAAGAGTACATGTGATAAATACAGAAAATATTTTGTTGTAAAAAATTAAGAAATAGAAGACAGCAGCTGGACCTGTCTGATAGCCAGCACTTTCCTACTCTGGTTCTTTCTTTTCTGCACCCCCCCTCCCCATGCATGTATACAGGCACCACTAAGATTCTGCTTTGTGAGGATTACAGAGACCTCTAGTAGCACTACTAAAATAATGGATTTTGATTGTGAATACCCCCACCATTTCAAGATGGAAGGGAGGGATCTCCTGACCAATGAGGTATTGGTGGGAGGAGACCCTTTATGATGGGAAATTTTGGTTGGTTTAAAACCACAGCCCTGTTTGTCTTAGGCTTATACCGCAGAGTGAAGGGAAGAGTTTTTGTCTCTGATATCCCAGCTATTGTACCCATTGCTGGAGGGGATAAAGGACTTTGGCTAGCTCAGGCATTTTGCCGTCAGGAGAAAAGAAGTAAGTGGATTCAGACCTGCCAAGTATCCCGCCTTCAGCAGGAGTCTCCCACTGAAACACTTCAGGGCCATGGGATCATCTGAACAGTTTTTACACACTGCCACCACCGCTGCTGCTGCTGCTGCTACTTCTCCCAATGAACATCAGCAGTGGCAAAATAACAAGAAAAGCAAGCACAGGGCCCGAGTGCATCAGCCTTCAGGAATGCACTGTTGGCTCTGCCGGTCTTCTGCCCCTGGAACGGGAAGTTGACGTCAGCGGAGCAGATAACCAGCAGAGCCAAGAGCACATGCCTGAAGGCTGCTGCGTCTGGGCCCTACACTTGATTTTCTTGTTGTTTGGCCTTGGCCACTGCTGCTTATTGTGGGAAGGAGCAGTGGCCAGGGAACAGATTTTGGGTGGAAGGGGAAGGGGGAAAGGGTATGAAGAGAGAGGCAGGAGGTGCTGAAGAGGGGAGAAAATGATAGAAGAGTGGGGAAGGAGGATGGAAGAGGGATACAGAGAGAGAGAGAGATGAGTGGAAAGATAGTGAGAGAAAAAGGGGACATGGACAGGGCAGGAAAGAGGGAAGCTGCTGGGTAGAAGGGTAGGGAGAAAGGGGGAGACACTATCTTGTCAGATGGAGAAAGAAAGAGGAGAGATGCTGGATGAAAGGAGGGAGAGAAAGAGGGAAGATGCTGGAAGGATAGGGGCAGAAAGAGGGAAGACACTGGTTGGAAGGTAGGGAGAGGGAAGAAAATGAAGGATGGGGAGAGAGAGGAGACATGCTGAATGGAAAAGCATAGAGAGAGACACTGGCTAGAAAGAAGGGGAGAGAGAGACACACACAGGATGGAAGGAAGGGGAGAAAGAGGGAGACACTGGATTGAAGGAGCAGGACAGAGAGTAGATGTTGTATGGAAGGATGGGGGTGAGAAAGAGGGAAGACGCTGGTTGGAAGGGTAGGAGACAAAGAGGGAAGATGCTGGATGGAAGGATAGGGAGAGAAAGTGGAGATGTTGGATAGAAGGATGCAGATGGAAAGAGGGGGAGCTGCTGGATGGAGAGGGGAAGGGTATAAAGTTAATGAAAGACTGGAGAATAAGAGGAAGGAGCATGTTGAGGAAAAGATGAAAAGCCATAGGTTGATGAAGTAAAAAGAAGGAAATTAAAGGTTGGATAGTAAGAATTAATTAAATCTGAACAGAGAGAGGTAGAAAAATAAAGAAAAAGGAGAGAGAAAAATGACAAATGGACAGGAAACCCTGGCAAGAGTTAAGAGAAGACGAAGGAAAGCAGAATCAAGAGACTGGGACTAATATAATTAGAAAAAGTAAATGGCTAACCAACAAAGGTACAGAAAATAATTTTATTTTTAATTTAGGATAAATTAATGTGGTAGCTATTTTAATAAAGGTTAATAAATGCAAATAAAACACAAAATAGAAAATAAGGTAATACCTTTATATTGGACTGATTTTAATACATTTTAGCTTTTAGAGACCAACACTTCTTTTGTCAGGTCAGGAGAGGATACCATAACAGCAGTATACTGTTCTTACCTGACCTGAGGCAGGAGGTTTTGGCCTCTGAAAGATAATTGAAAAAGGTATTATGCTAGTACAATAAAAAGGTATCAATTTATTTTCCATTTTCAAGTGCCTGAACTGAGCATATGTGGGAGGGCCAGCATCGGCAGCTGCTACACTGCTCAATGAGAACCTATAACCTCACTAAGTCACCTCACTCTCTCCTTCTTCTCTCCTCTCTTCCTAATCGCCACACATCACTAACTGTATCTGATATCTTGATATGACAATGTTATCAAATCTATGTAAGCCACATTGAGCCTGCAAATAGGTGGGGGACTGTGGGATACAAATGCAATAAATAAAAAACAGAATGGTAGGAGGCTCATTCAGTGGACCTGTTCAACTAGTGGGGCTTGGGAAACTCCACCAGTGATTCAACCAGTGCCACAATTTTGGAGTAGGCTTAAGCTCAAAGTGGGGAGGCTGAGACCCCCCCTCATGGTTATGTTCCGGGTAGGAATAGATGCTGGATAGGGGGTGTAATAGAGTGAACTGAAACACTCCCTCTTACCCATCCCTACTCACATGTAAATAAAATATTTTCTTGAATGGCCGTGGGATTGAGGTGTGCCAGGGGGTGGAGCCAGAGGTAGAGGGAGTTGGAGCTAAGGCGGAGTGGAGTGGAGCTGGGGGCATGTCCTAAAATCTCCATCTCAAAAATCAGGACCCCTTGGCAACTCTGTGGGCTGCTGAAGCTTCTGCACTTGCTTGAAGATGTAAGCCGGTATAGAGAGCCAGTCTACCACTCCTAAGAAGGAGAAAGGAGTACAGCAGTTGGAGAAACAGGAGCATCCTGGTTCTAAGTAGGAAAGGACACAGATGTAATATAGGGTGGATGGGTATGGTGTGGGTAGGAATGGGTAGAACAACATGTCATTCATTTCTATGAGATTGGGCGGGACTTGGCCAAGAAGTGAACAGTTTGTCTACCAAATATAATTTTCACAAAAGAGCCTTCAGGATGTTTCTCTATTCAGGATAATGTGGAAAATCTTCATAGGTGTATGTGCATTTCAAGACTCTGACCCTCATTTGTGGAATATACTTCTAGTATTGCTGTAATTATTTATATATGTAATGATTTAGGCCCAGATGCACTAAACTCTGTGCAAACAGCCCTTACCTTACCAATCCCCATTGCTGCTTACTGATTTTGAAAAAGTTGGGCATGCATGAAGGAAATCGCATGCAAATGAGCTGCTCTCAACTCATTTGCCTGCAATTTCCTCCATGGGGAGAAGCAAGTTGGTCAGCTGAGCATGCACAGAGCATCCAGTCTCTAAGTGTGGCTGCTCTGCACATGCCACAAACGGCTTTATGTATAAAAGCCGTCTACAGCCTTTTTTTTGTTTACCTTCAATCTATGCTTAATAAACGCTTCTGCAAGACGCCTGTTCCTGCAGCCACAATCCACCTCCTTTCTCAGGAAGGCTCCAATTGCTGTCAGTTGCCAAAGAAGTGCCTTCCTGCCTGCCAATCACAGCACGTTTAGCTGACATCAGAGAAGCTGGTGTCAGCTAAACCCGCGTGATTAGCTACGAGACAAGGCTGGAACGGCTCAAGCAAGGAGCTCCGGGGTGGGGGTGAGGGATTTGTAGCTGCATGTAGTGACAAATCAACAGAGAACTGCACATGATAAGCTAGTGTAAGCTAAACATACTGTGATTGATCAGGCTGGAAAGGCTAAAGCAGGGAGTTCCGGGGTTGGGGAGGGGGGGATTTGTAGCTGTGTAGTGACAAATAAACTGAGATCTTATGAGCACACCTCGCCAGCCTCAAGAACACTACTGGCATCCTATCTTTTTGGGGGGGATAGTACTGGCAGGAGCAGGGGCAGCAGTGGGAGATCAAGGATAGAACGTTTCCCTGACAGGATTGGCCAGTCTGCAGCTCTGACAGCTCTCCTCAGCCAGCCACCAGGCCATACCAGCAGCTCCTGACCACCCGTTAACTTTTCCATGGTAAAGGTAGGGACTGCTTCTGTGCATTGTGTCGGAAAATGGCAGTGCATCACTTTGCATGCACATTTGTATAGTAATTAGCTCATTATAATAGCTTTGCATTCCATTTTCATTAGCTACTACCATGATAGGAAAAGAGCTTAGAGAATCCTTTTGTACATGTCTCGCTGTACTCCTTTGCTCGCTAAACCGGCTAGCACCAGTGTAAAAACCACGTTGCTGGCTCATTAGGTTTTACGCATCTGGGCCTTATTAAGGTTCTCAGCAGGGATAAAGCAAGTTTTGGGTGGGCAATATTCTGATAGCGTGAATTAGTTTAGCTCACATACTAAATCGGAGATGTTTTGGGTCTGCTTTCAATATGTTGGATTATTTGTTGTTTAATCTGTGTGTGTTCTGCTGGTGTGTGTAACTGCTGTTATCAAATGTTAAGCTGTTCCTTGCCTAGATTACTATGTCAGGTGGGCTATAAATGTTTTAACTAAATATCCAGGGCAGGAATAACTCTTTGTCTCCAAGAATTTGTCCAAATCTTTTTAAACCCATCAAAGTCCATAAACTGTTATTAAGGTAGACCTGAGGAAAGCCACAGCTTATCCCTGGGAGTAAGTAGCACAGAAACAATCTACTTTTTTGGAATCCTGCCAGTTACTTGTGACCTGGATTGGCCATTTGCTCTGACCCAGGATGGCAGTTCTTATTGGGGTTTTTTTTAATGATAAGAACATTTTATTAAGTTTTTCAAACGTATAAAACATAATTAAACAGTATAATGGTATCATGCAGTGCTTCTATCAACTTCATCAATAATAAGGGCTTCCCTCCCTCTGTATAGATTGTACTCCTAGGGGGTTAAGAAGGTTGTAAAGAGTCCAAAATTGAGGTTGTAAAAAGTCCAAAAAAGGAGTCCAAATGCAAATAAATCTATTAATTTTCTTGTCTCAGTGCCCTTGAGTTCTTATATTTTTTTGGGATCCCAGGTAGCAGCACACATTGGGCTCCCCTCCTTTGTAATATTAAAAAAACACAGGGATCTGCAAAGGAAAACTGCCACAGGAAGCATCAGGTAAGAAGTACTACTACTACTACTTAACACTTCTAAAGCGCTACTAGGGTTACGCAGCGCTGTACAGCTTAACAAAGAAGGACAGTCCCTGCTCAAAGGAACTTACAATCTAATGGACAAAATGTGCAGACTGCTCCCTGAGTCCTCTTAACTAGTGGAGAGAAAATGCACAAGAGGGTGAGAACAGAGAAACCTCAGTGGGCAGCAGTGGTTCTGGCACCATGACAGTGCAGAAATTGCTTTGCAGCACTGGGAGCAGGTATGAAGGACAACAGAGGCATGGAAAAAGGAGGGGGACATTATGCTAGCAAGACTGAGGGGAGACCCTGAGGGGAGTATAGGGAGGGGAAGGGGAGATACTGGAATTAGCAGGGCTGAGTAAAGAAGGCTGGTAGACTTGAGTATAGGTCACCCCCCCCCCCAAAAAAAAACAACTTTTGATCTTAAAAATGGTCAAAAATGTTGCTATCTGTATGCAAGTATATAAAGTATTTCATGCATCAACTTTATTTGATATACTGATAAAATCCAGGGAAGGAATCAAAGTGGTTTACAAAGTCCAACTATGGTAAGGGGAGAAGACAAACACTACAGGACAAGAAAAAACAGAACATCGGAACAGAGAACCTAGGTTAATGATGGTTTAAAGACTGCAGCAGTAATACTGCAGAGATAATTTAGCTCTCATAATAGGACACAGAAGGTAATTGAGTGCTATCTGCAATGTTAGGCTGCCTCCTTCCTTTTCTAGAGTTCTAACTTAACCAGGTATATACATGCATATGCAGTTAGGTGCGAACACTCACATTAGTTATAGAGCTGGTGCAAATGCTCGTGCCCAGATTCAGGAGATACACACGTAATTTATAATTATTCTGTAAACCTGGTCCCCTCCAGACAGTTCTGGATGCCAGATAATCTCTTTGGATCAGGCACCTGGACCAGGGCATACAAAAATGTAACGTCTCTTCTCTGAGGACAAGCAGGCAGGCCTATGATTCTCACATGTGGGTAATTCAATCTTCGTTGCCTAGTCTGGAGCTTGTGACAAGCTTTTACAGAGCTCTTTGGAGTGCGAGTCGTGCTCCAATGCGCATGCGTGAGTGCCTTCCCACCTGCTGCAAGAGCGCAAGATCATCAGTTCTATTTTTTCCACGGTGAGGAGTGGACACGTTTTTCTCTTCTCTCCTCACAGCTGCCAGTTCTGTTTTCTACAGGGCTTTTTTTGTGGGGGTACTTGGGGGTACTGAGTACCGGCACCTTTTCCATTGTCTGCTAAAATTGACCCAAGGACCCCAAGTTTTAATGAAAGAGCTCAGGCGCTACACACTAATTCTACCTTGTCATAGGTTCTGTGACTGGTTGCAGGGGGCCTGGCTATTGTAGGGTGGATCCCTCAATGGTCACCCCACCCTTGAAGGGTAGCCTAGCATTTGAGTACCAGCACCTTTTTTGCTAGAAAAGATACACTGGTTTTATAACAGTTTCTTTTTGTGCCTTCCCGGTTTCTCTTTTAGTTTGTTTTATTCTGTACCTCATTCGGAATATTCTTCCTCCGTTTCCCTTACACTTTTAGTTTATTTTTCCCTTTTTTTTTAGGTTTCCTTAATTTTACCATGTGTTCAGTAGGCCGCATTTAGGCCTGAGCTTCGGTCAAGTTCTTCACTTCATTTTTCCCTGCTGTGCAGGGAACAGGGAAGGATTAAGTAAGGCGTAGGCAAACTAGGCAGGAATGGATCCTCTCAGATATGCTACCTCAGTAGCTACCAAGGCAATTTTTACACTGGTAAATCAACTACTAGCAGAAAGAACTGCACGTTCATGTGTGTGGGAGACTGGGGGAGAGCCGTGTTTCGGCAGAAATAACTGCCTGCTTCAGGGGGTCTATAAAATATAAAATGATAAAAAGGAAGAGGAACCATTAAAATAATTGAACATGTTATATAACATTATATACTAGCTGTCCATATTCAATTATTTTAATGGTTCCTCTTCCTTTTTATCATTGTAATGGGTCTTTGATCAGTGTTTATGTTTATAGTATTGTATTCTTTTACCTATTCATAATATATTTTCAATTAATGTTACACAAGTTGGTTCATTTGCATATTTTAATAGTGTGTATATATCTATATATAGAGAGATATATATAGACCTCTGAAGCAGGCGGTTATTTCCACCAAAACATGACCCTGTGCCAGGTCAATTGTTGGTGCTTAAAGAAGTCTTTGCCAGTTTCCCAGCGTGGAGGCTTGTGCTTATCCCCTACTCCTCTGTTTTTCCTTAGATTTCAATAGAGGGTTTTTCTTGTTTGTTTGTGGACTTGTTGCTGTTTTTTAATACATTACATAGCCAAAGACCACTTTTTTAAAATTTTGTGTATGGAATGCTGTTGAAAATTACTTATATAATTGAATTGATTTAAAATAAGGATATTTGCATTTTTTTTTAGTTCAAACAATTTTTATTGAATTTTCAAGTAAAGAGAATAGTGACTGAAATAGCCAATACAATCAGAATAATAACAATAATTACTATCCTGGAAATAACAATTAACCAATTCAATAATGATATATGTGGTGAACAATGGGCACGAATAATGACATGATTAGAAAAATAAAAAGTAAACCAAATGGAAAAAAAGAAAATAGTGAAGGATAGAATGATAATGAAAAAATTCCAGTGATGGAATATTCATACTCTGATTTATAAATATTGCTAGGAAATTTGCATTTAGTAGGCTACAAACAATGATTTATTTATTTTTTCATTATTAAAGTGTGCTAGAAAGTGGCTGGCACTGCAGTTAGCACATGGGTTTGCCACATGCTCCAGCCACTTTCTACTTCAGCTGAGAAATGGCTGCAGTTGGCCTTTTTTTAATAGCCACAAGCTAATTTCCACATTCATGTGTGGCCATTACTGCTGGGAGCTCCCGCGCTAATCGGGTAGTACGCGGTAATGTGCCCACACTACTCGATTAGCACAAGCATGCCTACTCTCCATCCCCAGGCATGCCTTGCATGGCAAAAAATTAAACAAATATTTTTTTATTGTGGGAGTAGTGTGCACTTCTGGCCAAATTACTGCAGGACGCCTCACGCATCCCACAATAGTACCCTTTTACCACTCAGTAGACCCGCATTAGGCCTACCACACCTTAGTAAAAGGGACCCATAATCTGACAGTGGTGCATTGTCCCTTTCTTTCTCTTACCCTCCCTCCAGTACTCACTACCCACCCACCTCCCCCCTTTCCCTTCTCCTTCGGCTTTGTCCTTGTATTTTTAAGCCACTTCCTCCTCTTAACCGATATTGTGGCATCTGCACTTCCCCTCTGCCACAATCATAACCTGACCCCTTTTGGTGCTATGAAACTTTGTATTCCGCAGCACACAGAGCTCCTTTCCACTATGAGTGCCAGCCTCCATCTTCCACTGCTACCTCCTGCTCTGCTTTAAATTTGTTTGCCCATTCACAAATTACTTATGCATATTAATGGGTAGAGAGATGAACTGACATTCCCCAAGATGCGCATATGCCCAGGAAAGCCACAATAGATGCAGAGTCCATCCCAGTCTTTTTCTTCTCCTTTGCTGACAGCCCCCTCATCATGGTACCAATACAATAAGCTCCTCTGAATGTTCAACACTGTGACTTGGTTCAGTCCTCTCCACATGTCTTTCCAGGGTGCATTCTGACAGGCATCTCACCAAATATACAGTACTTGATTTAATCCTTGCCCTGAAAATGGTAAGGATATATCAAGCATTCATAGCTCTTTTAGGAGATCTGAAAGATACAATCATGCCAGTTAATTTTTAATGGAATCGGCAAAGCCCCATCAGAAATAGGCATAGAGAGCCATCTCACTCCAGATTATAGCTAGTGCTGGGGTTCTATTGCATACCCTTGTCACTGTTCATCAGCTATGTCAGCATGTTGTTCTCACTCAACTGGGCTCAGTCCAGTTTCCCAAAGGCATGGGAAAGGGCAATCAGAAAGTGTTCCAGATTATTCATGACACTGCTTTTATGTTCCAGCAAGGGGGTAGCTGGAAATATACAGTATTTTCAGATTACTTGTCCAATCTCTCGTCTTGGCCCAATTTGATTATTGTAATTCTATCTATGCAGGGTGTAAAGCATGCATCTTAAGAAAACTGCAAACTGCCCAAAATGCATGTACAGTGCTTTGAGAGGGCTATTCCTTTGCTGATACATTTGCATTGGCTTCCCATTAAGGCCAGGATTGTATTCAAACTCTGCTCTCATATTTCATCTTTTTGTGAGTAAGCTAATTATGATGCTTACTTTGAATGTCAAAAAAGGAATATGTATGGATGGAGTTGGGAGTCAAAGCTTGCCCTGCACAGTTCTTCCCAGGTGCAATCAAACTTCTTCAGTAATGGCATAAAAGTTCCAGCGATGGAGTAGAATGTTGTCCTTGCTCCTGACCAGAGAACTAAAGAGTGTCAACCTTTTCCTGAAGGGCCTGCAGCTGCCCCCTGCATAGTTTGTAACGCCTCTGCTAGGGTTCTCCAGGTCTTCTCTGTCTTCTATTCTGACTTAGCCATTGGTGTTTGGTTTGTTTAAAATATGAGGGCCTACCCTCGGCTAAAGCACAGATGGAGAGGCTAGGTCCAGGGCAAGAGACCAAGTTCAAGTTCATTTTTTTTATATACCGTCTAAATGGTTAACAAACAGTGTTAAAGACAGAGAAACAAAGAAGCTGGAGGGCTTGGAGAAGTTATGTTTCATATAGGAAAGAATAAGAATAGATAAGTATAGGACTTGTTGTACATCACTGTTTTCCAAAGTTCTGAGTCCACAACTGAATATTCCTGGAAAGTTTTTTTCAAAAAAGTAGGTCTTTTACACTTTCTTGAACTTCAATATTGAGGATTCAAAATAGAGGTAAAGTAAATTATTCCATTGAAATGAACCAATAGTACGAAAGACACTCATACCAGCAAAATCATTCCCAGGTCTGTAGCTTATGAGTATGAAATCTCCTTAATATCAACAGATTTGTTTTCGGAACCTATCTCTGTTGCAACAAAACATTCTTTGGGACCCAGTATACCTCTCTAGTCAACTTATGTGGGCAGACAACTTGAGATTGACCAGGAAGGAACTGAGCAGCAGCAGCATGTTTAGGCCTCCATCTTGGTGGGTGATGTCAGCAGTGCCTCATGCTCTGTTGTTTCTTCGTTTTTAATTCAACATTTTATTAGAAATGTAAGCAACTACAACAAATAATATATATAATATAACAAATAACATAGTGTGTACAGAAATTGCAAGTTAACATTACAAGTGAGGTGCAGGCAATTTCAAATTGTGGAAACTTAATATGAGGCTTAATTGATAGTGCAGGAATGTGCTTGCATTAGTTTAATCTGCACTGTCACTGGTTTATAACTTGGTAAATTGACCATATACGCAGCTAGAAATCATTCAAGAATGGGACCAAGCTCTAGGCTTTTTCATATACCGAGGACTTTGTAATTTAAGGTAAATTATCCTTGTTTTATTCTGCATGCTACAATTATTTACCACCTGAAGAGAAACATGAAAAGGAAGTAGTAATTTAAATAAATGATTATGAAGCTACTTAATATAGCTGCATGTAATGATTTGAATTGTCATATGTTGTCTTTAACACCAGTTATTTAGAACATCTTTTCTACCGACAAAATACTTTGTATTCAAGAAATACACTTTGGTAAGTGTTGTATATTTGTTTGCTTTTTTGAATACAAAATATGAATTTTTACTTGGCCATCATAAGCCAAATTTATCAATGGATTTTCCCATTGGTATGGAATCAGTGTGTATATGGTGGGGGGGGGGGGGGGGGGGAACTTTGATAAATCATGCTATTTGTCAGGGCTGGTTTTAAAAAGTTCCTGGCAATTAAAATTCAGCATCTGCTGCAGGGTACAGAAGCTAAGACCAAGAGAAGGAGGAATAGTGGCCACAAAGACTGGGGTTGGTAAGAGAAGCATTTGCCAGGCCAGAGAAGCATCACAGACAGGGGTCCCAGGTTGAGAGGACCAGCGGTGGTTTGGGGCTGTGAAGGGTTGTTGTACCTTGGGTAAAGAGGTACATTGAGGGCAAAGGCCTGGAAAAGTCAATAGGAGGAGCAAAGAAGACCACATATCAGAGGCCCAGGCCTGGCCTTAGAGGAGGAGTGGCAACTGCGGCAGGGAGGAATAATGGTGTCTGCTGTGTCAAGAGGCTGGAACGAAAAAAAGAAAAGTTTAACTAGATGATCAAACTCTAGCCCTTCAATGCAAATGTTTCTAGCTTTCCAGATAACCAAAATATCTAAATACGTTTTCAGCTATGGTCATTGCATAAATGTTATAAATGTAACGAACATTCGTTATGGATATCCTGAAAATGAGACTTTTTGCAGTATCTGACACTGCGTTCACTATAACTTGGTACTTGTGATCTGGATTGGCCACTGTCGGAGATAGGATACTGGGCTCAGTGGACTTTGGTCTGACTCAGCATGGTTTATCTTATGTTCTTACATTAATCGCTGAACTTCAAAATCACTGATTTCCTTACCCTTTGAATATTTCTTCCTTCTGTTGATCTGTTGATCTATTAATGTATTTTTCTTCACTTTGCAAAGGATCACAGTGGATTAGAATAACAGTTTCATACAGTCTTAACATAAAACATTTACAGTATAATACAAACAGTCCAAATCAGTCTGATCATGCAGTAGCAATCTTGAAATAGCAAGTTCTTAAGATATTTCCTAAATATTATGTAATTAGATTCCTCTCAGACTCAGCAGAAGGTATTCAAAGTACAAGCATCTTTAATATCTCATTTATTGGCAGTATTTATTTATTTATAATGTCTTAAATTTGAGGGTTCAAATATATGCATATTTTTGATACAGTAATTTATTTGCAGTCATATTTCAGTAGTTATTCCACATGCATACCGAGTGTTTTATAGTTATATTAGTGCAAGTCTGTGACAACTAGTGCAGCAGCACCCTCATTATTTTATATCTAGAATAGAAGGATACATTATTCAGCAGACTTCACTTATTGTACATCATGTCGTTTCTTTCTTTACAACATCCGTAGAATCCGCCCCTTTCTTTCTGAGCACTCTACCAAAACCCTCATCCACACCCTTGTCACCTCTCGTTTAGACTACTGCAATCTGCTTCTTGCTGGCCTCCCACTTAGTCACCTCTCCCCTCTCCAATTGGTTCAAAACTCTGCTGCCCATCTTGTTTTCCGCCAGGGTCGCTTTACTCATACTACCCCTCTCCTCAAGTTGCTTCACTGGCTCCCTATCCGTTTTCGCATCCTGTTCAAACTTCTTCTACTAACCTATAAATGTACTCACTCTGCTGCTCCCCAGTATCTCTCCACACTCGTCCTTCCCTACACCCCTTCCCGTGCACTCCGCTCCATGGATAAATCCTTCTTATCTGTTCCCTTCTCCACTACTGCCAACTCCAGACTTCGCGCCTTCTGTCTCGCTGCACCCTACGCCTGGAATAAACTTCTTGAGCCCCTGCGTCTTGCCCCATCCTTGGCCACCTTTAAATCTAGACTGAAAGCCCACTTCTTTAACATTGCTTTTGACTCGTAACCACTCGTAACCACTCGCCTCCACCTACCCTCCTCTCCTCCTTCCTGTACACATTAATTGATTTGATTTGCTTACTTTATTTTTTGTCTATTAGATTGTAAGCTCTTTGAGCAGGGACTGTCTTTCTTCTATGTTTGTGCAGCGCTGCGTACGCCTTGTAGCGCTATAGAAATGCTAAATAGTAGTAGTAGTAATGCATAAGTAGAATTATGTAGAAAAGTTAACCCAATGGTTTTTGCAACTGAACAGAAGACGTCTAGGTATGGCATTGAATGTGCCAAGAGTGGTGTTTATGCTTGTTAGAGTTTGAATGCTTCTACAAAGTACTGTTATGTGATGAAAGACAGATCTGCCTAAACAAAAGGCTTAAAACTTATTGCTCAATAAGAATTATGAATAATAAACATCCACATTCATTAGCATGTGTCTAGAGGCTTTTATCTAAGCCACAATCCCAACATAGTTTTAAGGTACTGCTATTCCGCTCCAAGTATGCATTTACCTCTGGGACATAACTAGCTTCAGCTTATTCACTGCAGGAACACTGCATAATAGTTTCAGAAAAGGAAAAGGGAGGCCATGGTGCCATACATAAGAAGAGGGATCAGAATTAAATTGTTAGAACTTGAGAATTTGTAAAAGATGACATGCGACCATGGGTGTGACAGTTTTTCCTGATTTGTCTAACTTTGAATATTTACAGGGGCAATTTGATGAAGGAAAGGATTGAAATACTCACCATTTTTGGTGTTAGGTTCTCTCATTTGCTTGAAATTGCAGTTTCTCTGCTGTGGTTTGAAATTTGTGTTCATACAGAGGGCAGCAGAAGAGTGATTTTGCTCTTTTAGGGCCTTTTATCAAGCCACACTAGCGGTTCCCATGAGGCAATGCCGACAAAACACATTCAGAATGAAGACTTTGTTGGCATTACTGCACTGTAGCTTGATTTGAAGGGGCCCTTAGATTGTGTTTATGTACATTTGAAAGAAGGGCAATGGTTTATTATTATTTAATATATCACTTTTCCTCAAGAGATAACAAGGTGGTGCACAAATACAATACAATAAATTTATAGGGGGAAAGGAACACCATTTCCAAAAGAAAAGTAAAAGGAAGAGAAATAAACACAAATAAAATCAACAAAGGTTCTGTAAAATTGTGGGAACTAGTGGATCCCCAGACAGCTGTCAGCACACAGTTGTGCATTGTAGGCTTTTTAAAAAAGGTATGTCTTCAAAAGTGATCTAAATTTTGGGTAAGAAGCTTCAAGTCAGAAAGCGGAAGGAAGAGAATTCCAGATAGATGGAGTGAGCCAAAGAAAAGTTTGATTTCTTTTTGATTTGTAATGTGTTTTATTACCCCCATCCCTTGTCCCTTGGGAGGGGGGAACACTTTGCTGAAAGAATAAGAGAGAGACAACCAGACTCAGATATAGGCGCAACCAGTAAACATCTTTATTGGTATCTCACTAAGTCGTATACAAAGTAATTGTTCTCTCTCTGGAGCAGGTTGTCAGACAGCAAAGCCAGACACAATCACTATATAACATAGACTGCTCAGCTCATACTGTCCCAGCCATTACATATATACTGTTATAAGTTTCGTTTCTCCCAAATCATGTGATTTCCCATAAACTAGAATCATTAGATAGCCTATGCCATATATGAATTGTTCCTGTATTATATCACTCTCTCCCAACATGTTTGCACGTGGACAGTCGGTGGCCATTGGCTCATCAGCTATCAGTTCTGCAAGTACAGCATGTAGTTAGTCACAGAGCAAACAAAATGCATAGAACAATACCCTTGTCTCCTCTCACCCCAAGACTGAAACATTAGGCTCACTGTATCCTCAGTCTCTCAGCACGTCCCAAGGTTATATCCACATTATATGAAAGGCATACTCAGCTCCAGCCAAATGTGCAGCTGTGAAGTGTCTGTTCTCAGCTCCTGAGAAAGTACTGATTATTAGGCAAACATGTGAGAACCAAACAGAGCAATGTCAGGCGTAGGCCTTATAACAGGCCTAGCATAGGAAGGAATATACAGTAATGTACCTGTTTAAATGGAGGAATCTGAAGACGATTAGCATTAGGTAATCGAAGAACCCTAGGAAGTGCATAAGAAATGAGCAGAGTGAAAAGGTAAAAGGGGGTAACTCAGTAGAACACGTTTGGGTTAAAGTAGCCTGTCAATTTGCAACAAGTGTACTCTGGATAACTGTAAGCCACATTTAACCTACCATTAGGTGGGAAAATGTGGGGTACAAATGCAGAAATAAATAAATAAAAGTAAGTAATGTATGTTAGATTCGAAAAGCAATTGGAAGCCAGTGATGTTTGATGAGTATAGGGGTGATTCCATCAAATCTAGTGGTGTGGGAGAGTATTCTAATAGCAGTGTTCTGAATAGTTTGTTGATGATGTTTGAGGGAGACCCGGATAGTTGATGATGCAATAATCTAGGCATATGAGAAGCTTTGTCCACAGGGGCGTAGCCAGACAACAGATTTTGGGTGGGCCTAGGCAAGAAGTGAGTGGGCACCAAGTGTTCTCCCCCCCCCCCAACCACCACCCCAAAAATATCTCAGCTGGTGGAAAAATGCTTCTTTCCACCTTGGCAGTCTGCAGCAGCATGCGCAGGTGTTGGTATCATGGAGAGTAGCGTTTTCATTACCATCAGGAGAAAGTCTTCAGCTGGCCGAGCTTGGGATCCCACCAGCTACCATTAAACGTTTGCTACCATTGGGTGGGCCTGAGCCCTGAATGGGTGAGCCCCGGGCCACCTGTGGCTACGCCACTGTTTGTCCAGATAAGATTTCACAACCCTAAACTGACAAAACTACTACTACTTATCAATTCTATAGCGCTTCCGGACGTACGCAGCGCTTCACACTTGAACATGGAGAGACAGTCCCTGCTCAATAGAGCTTACAATCTAATTATGACAGACAGACAGGACAAGTAAGGGTTAGGACAGACAGGGAATATCAGGGATAGGGGACCGTTGAAGGTTTAGGTGTTAAAAGCAGCATCGAAGAGGTGTGTTTTTAGCCTAGATTTGAAGATGGCCAGAGATGAGGCTTGGCATACCAGCTCAGGAAGTTTATTCCAGGCATACGGTGCAGCAAGATAGAAGGAACGGAGTCTGGAGTTAGCGGTGAGGGAGAAGGGTGCAGATAAGAGAGATTTGCCCAGTGAGTGGAGTTCCCGGGGAGGAGTGTAGGGAGAGATGAGAGTGGAGAGGTACTGAGGAGCTGCAGAGTGAATGCATTTGTAAGTCAGTAAGAGGAGTTTGAACTGAATGCGGAAACGGATAGGGAGCCAATGAAGTGACTTGAGGAGAGGGCCAATATGAGCATAATGACACTGGCGGAATATTAGTCGTGCAGCAGAATTTTGAACAGATTGAAGAGGAGAGAGAGGGAAAAGAAGCCTTAGCCAGGGAAGAAAAGTCCTACGGAATTTGTTTGGTTTCTAGAATCCAACTCCATCCTCCTACACCCATTCTTTTCTGTTCCAGGCTGCATGTTCACCATAGGTCTGTTTTCTTTGTTAATGTTATTGGTTCTGCTTGACCTTGTCATTGCAAGTCCCTATGAGTTTGTTGTTTTCGGTGAGCCTGGAAGCTAGGGATTCCCCACAAATGAGAATCTAAGTCCTGTTTGTCCTTGAAGAAAGCAAAGTTTTATCGAGGATAGCAGGATTAGTATTCTCACATACCCTCCTATCTTCCCTGGGAGTTGCATTCTTTAGTATGCTGTTTGATCAGACTGAGGGTCCTGTTCACCTTGGGCTGGTGGGAAGGTAGTCACACATACATTGTGCTGACCTACCAAATGCTTCTTTAAGGGATGTAAATGCTGTGTAGCATCTGCACTGGGGCTCCATCGTGATCATGATCACCTGTATTTGAGAATATTAGTCCTGCTGTCCTCGGAGAACATCTGCTACAAGTGGTAACTTTGCTTTATCTGCACCCGTCTGCTTCTCTGCCAACTTCAAATTCCATTCCTTCTAACTTGCTGTGTGGTATGCCTGGAATAGACTTCTCATAAAGGCAGGATATGTTCCATCTTTGGTCCTATTCAAATCCAGGTTAAAAGCCCACCTGTTGCAGCTGCTTTTAAATCTTAACCCCTTACTTGCCTGCTTAATACCCTTGTTGTTTTAATTATTCCCATAACAAATGAAACTCCCTAATCTCTTGTTTGTCTTATTTGCCTGTCTTGAATAGACTGTAAACTCTGTCGAGCAGGGATTCTCTCTTTCTTGTGTGTGTGTTCATGTGCTGTGTATGTCTAGTAGTGCCATAGAAATGATTAGAAGTAGTAGTAGTAGCTAGTAACTGCAACATACATTAATATTATCCCTAAGGAATAATTAGAGATCTATTCTGCTTTAGGTATTTTTCTTAGTGAGGCTTCTATTAGTCCTTGAATGTGACTGAATAAAGTATACAAATTTTAATATTAGCCATAAGTATATACAGTATGGTGATAAAATATGTTATTGTTACTCATAATTGTTTTTGCTGTAATTATGTAAATTTTTGTGTAATGTTCTTAGCAAAAATAAATTCTAATTTCTATATCTCTGAGCTGTAAGACTGTTAAGAGTAGATAATGGCTGGGGGAGGGGGCAAACTAGAGCTTCAGGTATTTGCGAAGACTAACACGATTGTGAATTCTAAAGTGGGAACATTATAAAATATTTAGAAAGCAAGGTTGAATTTGTGGATTTGAATCATCATTGTTTTCTCCCTGCAGTGCAGTTAAAGGGTGTGCACTGAATGTGGAAAGAACGTTATTTAACAGCACACTCTCAAAAAAACAACTTTTGATGAATACCAGAAGAAAAAGTCAAATAACCCTAGCCAAGGTGCAGAGATACTAATTCTCACATTCTAGACAAAAGTGCTTAATTCATCCATTTTGAGGCCAGAAATGAGGCAGAGATGAATAGTATGTCTGGCAGTCTAATGAATAAAAATTTTTACTATTCAAGCTGGAGAGAATGCACACATGGGAGCATAGGCGGTCGGTGGCCCAACTGTTTGGGGAGGCTAAAGGGGGCAGGGAAAGGGGTGGAGCTTAAATCCATAATTGTCTGATAACACACAGAAAAAATAAATAAATAAAAATAAAAGTCACAATTAATACCTTTTATTAAATTTAGATATTAGATATGTATCATATGTCAAAGAATAAAGTGGTTGCTCAAAGCATATACTAACCACAATCGCTCAACTGCAAAACACTATGCACAACTTTGTGCAAAAACACACTCAGAACCTTACTGTACCATAAATATTACACTGGGCAGAACCTAATACACCAATATACCACCCATACTGAAAATGCAGACCGTCAACAATATGAAACAAGGGATCATATCATCACAATTCTCATGAATAGCCACAAAACACCCTAATTCATGTTTAATGTGGGATAAAATGCCATAAATAAATAAATAAATATAAACGTTTAATGTTGAGCACCTGATTCTCAAAGTGGACATATTCCAAACACTGGTGACTTTTTCTGATCATGCTGGCCCAGTATCCGATTCTGTTGCTATCTGTCCTCAGTGCAGGTCAGGAAGTCATCCTCCTTAAATAACTCCCTGGCAACACAGGACACCTCCAGCCAACCCCCCCTGCTCTCCCAGCAGTAAGGTAAACAAACCATAAACCAATTTTCTACAACTGCTTACAAAAGGCTAGAGGGCTTTCACTGCAGCTCCTGTTGTGAGGATGGAGGTAAATCAACAATTTAAACCCCTCAGAGCACAGCAGGGGAGGCTTAGCCTGTCCAAGCCTCTTATACCGGGCGCCTATGCATGGGAGGTTGAATAGGGGTGACAGTGGAAGTCCAATAAAGTATTTCAAGTCCACCACACTCCTTATGTGTGAACCTGATTATCCATTTGCAGACTTGCAGGTGATCTGGTTGTGGTATCAGAAACGCATGAAGACTGGAAGTCAAAAACAACTCCCCACATGCTGTCTTCTTATAACTTTATTTGCATACTCTGAAACACTAATTCATCCTGACTCCATGAGAGTTAATAAGGAAAGCCCTAGTACTGGCATGAATACAAAAAATTAAATGCTTATGTCAGTGCAAATATTATCATTTTTTGTTACAATCAAATCCATCATGTTCTGATATCTTTGTAAATAAATATGTTATAAGTTCCATTTGTATCATCACTATGAATAGTTGTCCTGATCATAAAGGATAGGTTGCTGATTCTACTATTTTATGAAATTAGAATCACTTCTTATCTTGGCAACTCAGATATGCTTAACAAAGCAAAATAGGATTGGAAAAGTAAGGAATTCTTGGAAAAGAGGATTATAAGGAGTAGTCATAGGAAGATAACGATACAGATACCCCTAACATCAAAAAATCCAATCAACTATGCCATTAATGGTTTCTTTTATAAAGCTACGCTAGTGATTCTCACATGGCAATTGAGAGGAAGCCCATAGGAATTGATTAGGCTTCCTCTCATTTGGTGCGCCGAGATTCGGTGGCGCGGTTTTGTATCATGTAAGCTCTCCAGGATTGATTTTATTTCTACGATTTTAATCAGCTATCACACAAAACCTCCCTTCTCCATTTCTTGGGTATGAGTTCTCTTCAATAATGTTATCCTTCCCTTTCTTAGAATGTATGTTTTATTATTATTTTTTTTATTTCTTTTTAATTTGCATAGTAGCATCCTTATTTACCTGTTGGGAACAGCAGGTATCTTACTGTTGTCCTTATAACCTTAGCCTATGATATACAGTCTTTTACTAGTGGAATTATATGCATCATGTTAAACTTCCACGATTGGGGACGTTTACATTGGGTATAAAATGAAATATTTTATGCACAGAAATATAAAATACTGGATTTTATTTATTTATGCAATTTTCAAAACAATTTAACATGAAGTGTTTATTCAAATATATCAAAAAATCACAATATTATCCATCATACTTTTACAACATTTACCACTTAAGGCATATCATACCCACACTCTCTCACTCTCCACTTTCTCACACATACCCAAACACTCACATGTCCAAAATTAATACAAAAACATTTTCCCAATATCTTAAACACATTCAAGTTAAACATTTTTCTATGGTCGTACATCCAAGGGAAAAATTTCAGTCTCTAATAGCGATCTTCTGTTCGTTAACCCATATAATCAAATGATCTTTCCTTCTTTTTTTCATATAATGAACATCCTCCACGTAGATAAGTGGTGTATTCTCTACAGGTATACTCCCAGAGATATTACACTCCACAATCTTAACTGTGAGTTTTATTCATTCTTTCTCAAGAATCCATGGGAAAACAAATCCAATTATTCCACTTGAAGGAACTCCGATCTCCAACCTTTTTCTTTCAAAATCATTATCACAATCCTCTTATAGTTCTCTTAGCAATTTCATCCATTTAGGATTTGACCCCTGAGGACGCTCTATTGGAGCGAAACACGTGCGTGTAGGGTCTTGATATCCTCATGTATATCCAGCCTACTTATGCTGAAATTGCTAAGAACACTGCTTCATAGGCAAACATTTTTTCTAGAGCAAGGGTTGAAGAGAGAGCACACAAAGGTGGAGGCGCACTTGATCCCCATGAAGAAACAGTTCAATACAAAGCAGAGAAGGAGTAGGGAAAGTAGGCTCTTTCCAATCAGTGAGAGAGACATATAAATGAAAAAAGTAGTTTATTGGTAACAGGAATCGTACCAACTAAACATATATATATATATATATATATATATATATATATATATACATACCAAGCAGTATATGGTGCAGTGGGACTACAGCCCACTATCTGAATAAAGCAACTTATGTAGACGGTAAATACGTTACTGAGACCGTACTTACCGTCTACAGAAGTCGCTTTATCCAGATAGTGGGCTGTAGTCCCACTGCACCATATACTGCTTGGTATATTTATGTTTAGTTGGTACTCAACATCACATCATAAGACTCCTGAGGAAGGCGCCTTGGCGCCGAAACACGACTGTGTTGAGTCATTTTTTGATGTTACCAATAAACTGCTTTTTTCATTTATACGTCTCTCTCATTGATTGGAAAGCGCCTACCTTCCCTACTCCTTCTAGAGCAAGGGTTCACAGTTTAAGAATCTGAGGAGGTAGACTCAGTAGCAACATCAGGAAATATTTCTTCACAGAAGGGGTTACAGGTGAATGGCATGGGCTCCCAAGGGAGGTGGTGTAGACAGAAATGATAATTGAGTTGAAGGTGGAATGGGGTAAGCACATTGATAAAAGAAGCCTATCACCCCTAGATGCAAAGAAGTGAAGGAAACCCAGAGATGAGCTGAAGTCTATGCACAAGGAATGAAATTGGGCAGAGCAGATGTGCTTCCTGATGTTATCTGCTATCATTTTCTGTGTTTCTTTGTAACCACCACCTTCTTGAGGTTGCTTTTTCAGTTCCTACCTCCTATTCACCTGTTCAGTACCCATGTCTGTTTTAATCATTCCCACAAGTAATTCCTTAATCCCTTATTTGTCCTATTTGTCTTGAATAGATTGTAAGCTCCGTTGAGCAGGGACTGTCTCCTACTTGTTTAGTGCACTGTGCTGCATATGTCTAGTAGTGCTAGAGAAATGGTAACCATGAGAAAGAAGTCATTGTATTTTGTCCATGTTCCTAGTGTCTTCAAGAAGCAGAGGACCAACTATTATATATGCTGTAAAGTGCTCAACACACCTGGTAGCACTATGTAAATCACAATAATAATAATATACTTAGACAAAATAGACCTGACTACCAAATAATAAAACAGCAGACATTCCTATATGTCAGCATGTGCCCTACTCTCAGAAGATTTACTCTTATTTTGTGCTACTGGCCAAACCCTTGTGAAAATACTGTACGTGTTTGTGATGTTTGGATGCCAGAATGTACTCTACTGCCAAGTTATGTGTGACGTCTACTCAGTAGAAGAAGACTGTGTTTCACTTGCAAGTTGGCTCGTGCATTGCAGATGTTGCTTTGTATTGGCCAATAGAACAAGCTGCCATTGCTTGCTGTCACTGCCCTTATGAATTGAGTCTTTTTTTTTTTTTTTTGTTACAGTCTATTCTGCAAGGTGTGAATTTATGGTCTTTCCAAAACATTCATTTGGTTCTGGTCCCATGTTAAGCTAGCCTTCTCAAGTCAAATTCAGTAAAAACAGTGTGGATTGTGTTTGCAGAGAGACAACAGTTTTGCAAATTCTCTTTGAAAGGTTAGGGAAGCAGCTTGTGAATTCTGGGAAAGTACTTTAACTCCTCTTTTCATTTTTAATCAAAATTTTTACACCTTATGGGCAAATGCAATTACAGTATTTATGTAGATTTAAGAAGAACTGTAAATTTTAATGATGAAAAAAGATCAGCTTTGGTTTGCATGTTTGAACAAGCAGCGATACTCAGCATGTTTTGCTTTGCATTGCACTGGTGAGAAGTAATTGTAACAATCACATGTATTGTATTAGCCCTACATTTAAATCTGCATCAGCCTGTGAGAAAGACTTCTTGGTTCTCTCAGGCTGCAGCTCACTGCAAATTCTTAAAAAGCTGCTGCCCAATTACTAAATGCAATGTACTGTTAAGTGTAGTGATTACAACTATACAGCTTATCTAACATCCATTAATGCTTAATTTGATCTATGTACTGATATATTCTTAAAAGTTTATAACAGTCCCTGTGTTTAAGAATATGATTTCTTTTTTTTTATGTGGGGGGGGGGGGGGGGCAGGAAAAGTTAATTGAAATGATGGCAGATAAAGACCCGTATGGTCCATCCAATCTGCCCATCACATGCCACATACATCCCCCCCCCCCCCCCCCCCCCACACACACACACACAAATACAGAGTTGTATCTTCCATTCTGTGCAGATTACACTCCTTCATGATTAAACACTGGCATCACAAACAGGGTAGTCGGTAATTCGCCACCATGCAAACTCACTATAGGCAGTAATGTACGATGCAAACTTGTAAAACAATAGCACAACACCATGCCAATAGTCTGAAAAGGTGTTTTATTATTATGCTTCTCTGGATTTCTGTAGGGGGGTAGGGCCTTCCTTGGTTCTGCTTCATGGCTTTCTATCTGAGGCCCGGCAGAAGTTTGACACTGTGCCAGTTTGGAGAGGTCTGCTGCCTTCTTAGTGTGTTTTTCCACAGTTGGAACCTCTGGGCATCTTCAGCTGGCAGTTTTCCTTCTCTAGGATATTCGGCGTCTTGATCTTGGTCTTCCTGTCTTTGGGGGCATTGTTGTCCTGTTCGTGGCCTTCCCGCCCTAATCCTGTGACTGCTTTTCTACATCCCATTGGTCTGGACTGGTCTGGTATTGATGACGAGGAAGGAAAAATTATGTTCTTACTAGATAGTTTTCTTTCCTTTTATCATACCAGTCCAGATGCCTACCCTTTTTTCGGTTTTGTTGGAGTGCCTTCATGGTTGATTCCTGTAGGAATAGTCTCCTTCACCGATGTGCCCGGATTCCTTTTCTGCTCCTGCACATGGAGTACTTCTTTTGTATGGGCCGGATTCGCCTATACACTGTTACCTTGCTATGCCAGCTCTATATGGGTCTCCATTGTGCTTCACTGGCAATCTGCTTCTCCTGCTTTGGGATGTATCTGCACGCCTGCTAAGAAGGCTCTGTGGTCCCTCACCTCGCTTCTCGCGGGGTAGTATGTGTGGCCCTCAATCACACTAGATCCCTGGTAGGTTTACCATCTGGGCATTAGTGACTTTCCAGTGGGTTTATTGCCTGTTTCTTGTTGTAGCAGTTGAGAGCATCGTTGTTTGCTATTCGAAATACTGAGCATCCCAGGCTACACGATACCATTAAGGGGCAAAGTACTTGGAACTATTTTCTCTGTCTTTTTCCTCTGGTGGATGGACATAACCCATTGGACTGGTCTGATCTGGTATGATTAAAGGAAAGAAAATTATCAGGTAAAAACATAACTTTTCCATGTGGTATGATTATGATATAAAATACAAATTCAATTAAATTCTTATATACCGCTAATATCCCCTTTCCAGGGTTCAGCGCGGTTTACATTCTAGGTGAGACAAAGCAGATAGTGTTAGTGTGACTTATGAGAAATACTTGATTCTCATCTGTCTTTGTCATTTTCAAATAAGTTCAACCCCTGATGAAAATAGCACTCAGATATAATGGATGCCAAAAAGCAAATCCCACAATCTGAATTCACAGGATTCTAGTACTAATTTATTAAATTATTAAATAATAGGAGGATGATTAGTGGTGCGCTGAATGTGAAGAAGCCCATTCAATTCCCATGGGCTTCTTCACATTCAGCGCAAGCTAATCGGTATGCCACTTTGTAAAAGAAGCCGTTAATTAGCAGAACCAACTCCGTGGTTCAAGAGCTGAAGATTATGAATGTGTCGCTGAATGTGACTTATCATATCTGCTCTATATAATGTCATGACCAATTCTCTCCAAGTGTTCAAATCGTGTAAACTGAATAATCCAAATCAAAATAGTGTAAATATGAATCCTTTGAAGTCAAAATAACAATAAAATAATTCACTACCAACCATCAACAAGGCAGACCATTAAATGCAGAAGCTCATTTATTGATGTCAAAGTTGTTAAATAAACATCCGCATTCTTCAGAATTTGCAACAGAGTGCCCCATTTTGGCACACCTTCTCAGGGACATATATAGCTGAAAAATTCTTGACATATTCAGACAGCAAAATGTCTGCACATTCCATCTGGAAGAGCAAATGGCGGCAGTGTGATCTCATTACGGAAGCTGTAAATAGGCATAATGATGTAACAGTCCTCGTTAAACTTTATTTAAAAGCAAATAACTTTCAAATAATCATAGTCTATTCCACTGAATCGTTCGTGCCAAGAGGTTTCACAGCAACTGGCTCAAAGATCCAATATTGTTCCCACAATGTAAGATGAAAGAGTCTGTCCCTTTCATAAGAGTCAGGAAACTATTTGTCCACAAACCATCGCAATTGCATGAATGTATGTCCCATTTCTAAACAATGAAGAACTATGGGAGCCATTTCTGGTTGAGTGGATAAACGGGTATAATGTTCAATTCATTGTAATCTGATGGGTCTGGTAGTGCGTTCCACATAGTTTTTTACAAGAACAATAAATAACATATCTTACTTATGTAGAATCACATGATGTCATAGTAGTTAGCTTGTAGATCTTATTTGTAATTAGATGTTGCCATGTGGTACTAGTTAATGTGATGGAACAAACACTGCAATGCCCACAGAGTCTTGGACCAGTCTGTATTGTAGATATATGCCATTGAGACAAAAGTCTAGAATGTCCAGCTGACAGCACAAGACGTGACATGGAGAGGAGAACATCAAGGAAGCAAATGTGAAAACCTCTCCAGTGTACCAGTTAAGAGAGACTTCATTGAAGTCCTCTACTTGCAATACACCTAGCTGGGAACAGTAAATATTAGAGAGTGTCTCAAAAGTCCATCAATTTTCCTGTATGTGTTGGAGAACACCCACACATAGCTTATGAGAAGAAACAGAGTAGTTAGGTTTTCTCTCCTTTAGAGTTTAAGTGGGGAAGACAGGTTTCTGCATGAGGCAAAAGGCTCGAGAAGAGCCATGACTCAGGAGCCATGCCAGCAGTCAGACAAGCCAAGAAACCAACTATACTGCTTCCGTTGGTCTCATTTCACAACCCTCAATAAAATGTATTCAAATATTCATTATTTCTGGTTATTAGGTGGAGGAGTGGCCTAATGGTTAATGCAGCGGGCTTTGGTCCAGGCAACCTGGGTTCAGTTCCCACTGCAGTTCCTTGTGACCTTTGGCAAATCACTTAACCCTCCATTGCCCCAGATACAAAAACTTAGATTGTGAGCCCTCTAGGGAAGAGAAAGTACTTGCATATAATTTATACAGTACTGCATACATCTAGTAGCACTATAGAAATGATTAGTAGTAGTAGTAGCTCTCCTCATCCCTTAAAATATTTTATATTTTGCCAACATTTTCTTTTTACAGCATCAGTCTCTGTCCTCTGCCTTTAGGGAAACCATTCAAGCCCATTCTTGGTCATACCATGGAGGAGTGGTATCTCTGGTGCTCCCCCCCCCCCCCCCCCCCCCGTGGCAGGGTAGGTGTCCAATGTTACTTGCTTGGCACTGGTAACACAAGGGGAGCCTGGGTGACCAACTGTCTGCACAGGTGCGTGGGTCACAGTTATGCATGAACACCCATGGTGCCATTGCCCAGTAAAGGACAATTTATTTGGAGAAAAAAAACTCTTTGAAAATTTCCCTGGGCCTGCATTATGGAAAAGTATATGTGCTGTTGACAGAATTCATGCTTCTCCTAGCAAAGGGCATGGCCAGCAGAAACATGCACAAAGGATTTCATTTCGAAGCCCCACACCTACTTTTTCATACAAAGTATGATGGGAAAAGTCTCCCTATTACAGTGGCAACCAGTAAGCGTTTGAAAGGGAAACTCCTGGGGGGCAGGGGAAGAAGGAGCAGCATCAGAAATCAATGAGGAGAAAAGAGGTAATGGTGTGGAAAAAGGAAGGAAAATATGTGAATTGTATATGCTTATATTGCAAAAATAAATGTGAATTTTATCTGAGAAACAACTAATATTTTGGACTTCATTTTGTGAATATTTCTCGATTGGCTTGCCAGTTTTGTCAAGACAAATCCAAACTACTTATAGCAGTAGTGATTACTTCATGGAAACATAACTTGTAGGTACCAGTCACTGTTGGCTGGCTGATTTCACCTCCAGTCTGTCTCTTGACTACAATGTCCCATGGCAGGTGGCAGGCTGTTATTTTGTACCCTGTCATGTCATTTAAGGAAATTTAATTGACCTGTGCTTAGCTGGTATATCAGTTGTCTTATCTAGCAGTGCTTTTGTTTGACATAGGACTGTCAGTTAAAGAAAATATTAACAAAAAAAGATCAGGATGAGACAGGGTTGCTAGGATTGTGCTTTACCTTGTGTTGGACAATAAAATAAGTAATAAAGCTAACTTTTGTTAATATCCTAGAGTTGTAGCCTTTACTTGGGGTAAACAGTTAAGTGTATAGATTGTGTTAACATTTTTCATTAAAACAAGGTCTAGATTTTAATAGCTAAGGGAGTCTTTTACTAAGGTGCACTAGCGTTTATAGCTCGTACTAGAAATCAGCTGGTACTAAGTGCTGAGACACCCATTATATTCCTATGGGCATCTCAGCGTTTAGCGCCAGCTAAAAATGCTGGCACACTTTAGTAAAAGACCCCCTAAGTTTATAATTGAGTACCTCCAAAATTAAAAAAAAAAGAGCACTTGATATTTTTCTAGCTGAGAATCTTCTATGTTTCTTCACAAAAAAGAACTATTGTAAAATCATGCAAAGACTAATCTTGTTCTTTTTATCTAACCAACTAAACACTGCTTCACCTGAGATATGCTGTCCCATTATAGCTGACTACAGTATTTGTGACTGAGGAAACTCATCTTTATAATTGTCTACTGGCTGATTATTCAATGTTGTCATATTCCCGCTCCACAAGTCGAGGAAGGGGTGTTGCCCTCATTTATTCTAATTCTTTGAATATTATTGCATTGAAAATGATTGTTTTCTTATCAAGAATTATTACTAGTTAAGGTTTCTTCACAGCCTCCTTCAAGTATTTTGCGTTTATATCATCCTCCTTCTTTGTTACAAGCAAATTGGGATTTGGTTTTCTAAACGTTGGCTGACGCAGCCGTTAAATTTTGAGATCTCCCAATTTTCGAGGATTTTAACATTTCACGTGGATGCTTTATCATCCCCACATGTTAATAATTTTTAATCTTTTCTTTTTCAATTCATGTAGCTGGACATACCTTAAATCTGGCAGTTACATCTTCTTCTTTCTCCTCAATCGTTTTAGGAAACTTTTAGAACACTCCTGTTTCTTGGTCTGATCATTTGTATTTCATTTCACTGCTCTCTTTCTGTATCCACTCCTTCAAAATCCCCCACAGGATATTGGTCACAAAATCTCTGTTCATTAGAGCTTTCTATTATACCTCCACTGTTCACTCAATTCCCAGATGATTTTTCTACATTTTGCAGACAGCTTTGGACACTTTGAGGCATATTTTCAAAGCACTTAGTCTTCTGGAACTTTGGAAGGCTAAGTGCTTTGAAAATATGCCGTCCCCTATGAAGTTTTCTCAATGTTATCCAGCACAAAAACAGCTCTGGTTTCACTAGGGCCTACGTTGTATTAAACTTCAGATTAGGGGAGTGGAACAACTCTGGAGGAAGTCAAAAACTGAGGACATGTGTATTAGATGTAAGAACTGTCAAAACCATTATAAAAGTAAATTAACTTTAGCTAATAATAAAAGCTGCTATTACACCTCAGCAATGGTATGCAATCCTGAGATCTTTGACCCAGCAAAGCTCCTCATTGAATGAAAATCTTCCATCTCCAAATATTTTTGCCAAACTTTTTGTTGAAAAGATGTTCTTCTTTCTCTCATCTGTTGGAGGAACCTATCTCTCCTGCTGCAGTAATACACGTCTGGTCAAGATTTGCTTTACTGTCTCTAACAGTATTGGACTCAAATGCATTTAACTACTAGCCATTTAGATCTAGTTCCTTCCAGTTGGCTTAAATTCTCACCTCATGCTTTCCTCCACATATGGCACTATTAATTAAATTAGAAAAGGTAGAGAAGGGCGACAAAAACGATAAAGGGGATGGGGCGACTTCCCTATGAGGAAAAGCTAAAGCAGCTAGGGCTCTTCAGCTTGAAGAAAAGATGGCTGAGGGGAGATGAGTGGAATGGGTAGATGTGGATTGCTTGTTTACTCTTTCCAAAAATACTAGGACTAGGGGGCACGCAATGAAGCTACAAAGTAGTAAATTTAAAACAAATTGGAGAAAATATTTCTTCACTCAATGTGTAATTAAACTCTGGAATTCTTTGCCAAAAAATGTGGTAAAAGCAGTTAGTTTAGCGGGGTTTAAAAAAGATTTGGATAGCTTCCTAAAAAGAAAAGTCCATAAGCCATTATTAAGATGGACTTGGGGAAACTCCACTGCTTATTTCTAAGATAAGCAGCATAAAATGTATTGTACTGTTTGGGAATCTTGCCAGATACTTGTAACACCTAGAACAGTTTCCTCATTGCATCCTTGTCAATCAAGATTCAGGACTGCACACAGCACTGAGACAGTTCTGATCTCTTTATTAAGCAAGATCCATACAAATTTAGATAAAGGCCACAATGCCTTAATCATTTCACTAGACTTGAGAGCAGCCTTTGATACCATGAATCATTCCATTCTTCTTTGTAGGTTAAAATCACTAGGGTTTTTGGACAGGTATTTAATTGTTTTTCTTCATTTCTTCATGACCGCTCTTTTATAGTAAAAATATCTCATACTGACTCTTCTGTTTTCTTTCCTATCAAGTGTTGAGTATGACAAGGATCAATATTATCACCTATTTTTTTTGTGTTTTTTTGTGCTTCCCTAATGTGAATGACTTTCCTATCATAATTTTGGTGTTATTTTCTTATTATGATTTTATTTAATTGTACTACCTAAACCTGTTTTTAGATTAGGCGTTATAGAATTTTTTTTTAATAGACTGTGAACTGTAAAGCCTTGATAAATTCCTGCTTGGGTTGTGACACTTTGGTCTACTGCCACCTTTCACAGTTGAGCACAACTACCAAGTCATCATTGCTCTGGAAAGAGACGTTCAGCGTTTCATGGGTTTTGGATACACATCTCTGTGCACTATAGTATTTACAGGCCTGCTTCTTCTTGAAATCAGCAATTCAACTGCCAAAAGGTGATGAGAAATGTGTCCGAAGCCTGCCTTGGTCTAGCATCTTCCATCTGGACACTGTCATTTGGCAGCCATTTCTAACCTAGCCTTTGGTCACTGCCCCCCCCCCCCCCCCCCCCAACACACACGCACATAAATGTATCTTCTTTTGTAGACTTCAATAATGGAACATGATTTCTTCATTGTAAATTAAAATTTGTGCACTCAAGCATTTTCATGGCTACAGATGTTTGCAAATCAGTATGAGTTTGTAGAACTGAAAATCCAAAATAGGTCTTGCTATTAGCTTGGCCTGGATCTTAAATTTTCCTCAACTTTTGGCTTGCCTTTTCATAAGTCAATTAATTTAACGATACAAAACTAAAATGTGAAAAAAAAATGAGCAGTTCTGTTATTACTTGTTGAGCCAAATGGGATTTAGTCTGAGTGAGTTCATGAGATATAACACATTCATTAGGGCTTGATCCAAACTGGGTGAGATGTTCATGGTGTTTGTAGCAGGTAATAAAGACTATGACTTACTCTTGCCCTTGTTGACAGTTTATCAAGGTTTCTTGCTAGCCTGCTATATACCTCTATGCTCACAAGCATGCTGTGAGTTTAATAAGATTTTAAGTGCCAATAAACTGTAATTGAACAATGAATCTGGTGCAGTTTATTGTCTATTGCTTTATATGGATTTTATTCCTCTCTCTCCTGCGTGCTTTCTAGTAGCCACATGAGACCTTATCAACCGATGAAAATCAGTAACAAAATTTGCTCTTGCATATTTTAATAATGCAAGCCTCTAATAAACTAGTGTGAAGACAGTACATACAACAGCAGGATTTGTGATGTCAGGCATTGACAATTCAGTGCCTGGTAAGCACACGAGTGTTTATTTCATGCTCCAGAAATAATAACAAATTATTCAATTATTAAAATGTTAGTATGGTGATGTATTTCGTAAAGTATTAGTGGAGGCAGTCAGTTAACCACCTTTTCTGTTATATAAAATCATTATTGCAGTATTCTTCACTGTAAGGCAGGGGCCAGTGGTGGCTCCCACTGACTTTGCTGTGCTCCCTGACACTCTCCCAAATGCATATCCCCCCCACACACCTTATCTGCAGGTTTTTTGCCTCTGAGCCAGCTGTTCTGCTTTTTTTTCTAGCACTGTGAAGCTCCCAGTGAGTTTGAATTGTGCTGTGCCTGAACTCCTGTGCTGTTTGTTGGACACTCTGAGAGCACCATGAGAGTTCAGGCACAACATGTCTCAAAGACTCTGAAAGCTGCATAGTGCCAGAAGCAAGCCTCTTAGGAAGGAAGGAAGGGACAGAAGAGGGGGAAAGGATGGGAGACTAGTTACTCCAGTCACTCTGGATCAGTGGTGTTCCTAGGGGGGCTGACACCCGGGGCGGATCGCCGATGCGCCCCGCCCCCCGGGTGCAGCGCCCCCCCCCCGGCGAAAGGACACCCCCCCTCCCCGCGAAAGAACCCCCCCCCCGGGTGCACGCTGCTGGGGGGGGACGCGCGCGCCTGTTCTCCGTTCGTTCCATGCTTCTTCTCTGCCCCGGAACAGGAAGTAACCTGTTCCGAGGCAGAGAAGAAGCATGGAATGAACGGAGGACAGGCGCGCGCGGCACCCCCCTCCAGCGGTGTGCACCCGGTGCGGACCGCACCCACCGCCCCCCCCCCCCAGAAGCGCCACTGCTCTGGATGTGCCTGCCTGAGCAAAGGGGATTTTCTCCCTCCTCACCCTGGCCTGTGACACCACTTGCTTTGTCCAATAACGGCCCTGACTCTCACATTGAAGATTTCTTGCCAGAGTGGCCCCACTTGAGAAATAGTGATGATCATTGGAATATTGAATTGTTAGAGTTCTGTTTTTTATTTTGTTCATACGAGAAAATCGTTTGAAAAAAAAAAAACATTTTTCTTTAGAAATCACTATGACTAATGTTAAGGCCCTTTTACTAAAGTGCACCAAAATGTGGGCTTAACGTGCTGTAATATGAGATTTTCCTGCACGCTAAGCCCAGATTTAATGTGGCACTTGTTAAGGCCATGCACTAATAATCCCATTAGCATATGGAGCCTTTCAAAAACTTAACGTGGGAGCACTTACTATTTCCTATTTAGGAGTCAATTAGGGGAGAATTCATTAAGCAACATTATGGCCTTAACACACCGTAACACACATTAAGGGAATTAACACGTGATAAATGCTAAAAACCCATAGGTGTAGAATGGGCTTTTAACATTTAGCACATGCTAATTCCTTTAACGTGCATTAAGGCCATAACGTCACTTGATGAATTCCCCCCTTAGTGCTCATGCATTAACTCTGCATTAATATCAAAACACACAAGGGTGGAAGAACGCCAGATCCAAGGAAAGACCAGTCCTGAAGACACGGTAGTATGAGCACCAAAATAAAGTTTGTTGGGACCCTACACGGTCTGTGTTTCGGCTACAAAGCCTTCATCAGGGGTCTAAAACATAAAATCAAATAGTTTAACAACATAAAAACAAAAAAACTTCTCATCTAAATTTTACCATATATATAGGTTATAAAACGTGACATATATTAGATAAAATAATAATTGCAAAATTCAAAAAAACTTTTAAAAGGTACAAATCATTCATAATTGAAAACAAGCCAGTCATAATAAAAACGAAATGAAACAGTATAATATGTTACACAGGACATACAATCTAATAAATTACATAAAAATATGCATAATTATGTAGTAACATGTAATGGAATAAAAAAAAAATATATATATATATACTAGTAAAAAAGGCCCGTTTCTGAACACAATGAAACGGGCGCTAACAAGGTGCTCCCCCCTCCACCACCCCGAGGTCACCACCGCTCCCCCCTCCATCCCCCCCCCCCGAAATCATCACCGCTCCCCCCTCCCCCCCGAGGTGATCCAACAGCCCCCCTCCACAACTGCCTCGTCCCATATTTCACACTCCGAGTGTCAGGGTCTCCCTCCCTCCCTCCCAGATCCCCGCTCAGTGCTGCATTCCCGGACCCTCGCTGTTTCAATAGTGGAGCGAGGGCCCGACCGGGTAGAAGGTGGGTGGCGGCGGTGACTCGGGTGGGGGGAGCGTTAGACGGCGGTGTCCCTCCCTCAGCAATGCGCAGTACAGACCCTCTGTGTTCCGCCCCCCCCCCCCGTCATCACGTATTGACGTGGGGGCGGGGCAGAGAAGGTCTCTACTGCGCATTTGCGAGTGAGTACGGTCACTCGCCGTTTATATGTTTGATATTCAATCCACAATTTTAAACCAAATTGTAGAATCTTTTATTAAGGTTACACATTCATTTTTTACTTCTGTTTTTTGATTTCTTAGATATTTATTTTTCATTTAAGTATATAAGTATTATTTACAAACACATAGTGTCATTTTCACATTGTTCATTTTTTACTTTTCATTTTCTCATATTTCTTTATTCATTTATACGACCCTTAATTTTTTTTTTTCATTTTTCGCTTTCATTCTTTACTATTTATATTCATTTTTTTCATTTATTATTATTTTTTCCGACATTAATTTTTTTATTTTTATCCTTCACCTACTATAATTTTTTATCTTTTACAATTAAATTTATGAATATATATGTTTCTGTACTTCCTATATACTTTTTATTTATTTTTTTTGATTAATTAATTGTTTTGGGTTCATTATTATTCATTATTGATTAGAAATCATCATTTTTTATTTGTTCACCACCATTTTTTTAGTTTTATTATTATGAGTTTTTCATACATTATATTTCCATGGAATGGATTCACAATATATATTTTTTATATATTTTTTCCATAGGTCACCAATTACTTTTTCCCTTTTTTAAGTAACCCTCAATCTATGGAGTAATATACGAGCCTTTTAAACAGTTTGTATGTTTGCTTTTATTTAACTTCAAATCACTGGTGGGAAGCAAAGATAGACGGCTACATATTCTTTGTTTCATTCGTTATCACTTACCCTACTCATATATATCATCAATACACATACCGCTTTTAAATTCATAATCTTCTTAGCATTATTACACAATATACAGGTCCCTATAATCATATGGATGATCGTTTGCATTTTTTCTATAAATAATAAACCTTTTTGCAATAGTAAGCATAGATAGATGGCCATATCACCCCTTAATATAAAAAGGAGCGATCGTTTATCCTCTTAATTACCGCCAATTGTTTTCTAAAATCTTTTGGCATCTAAGCCAATACTCACATAGTTTCAAATAATAGTGATACATTCATTTATTCATTTTTTCCATCTTTAATTTTTTCTTATTCTGTCCTCCAAATTTTTAAGATACAATTTAGCATCACATTTATTGTTTCCCGATTGTTTTAGATACAATCTAGCACTGCATTTAATGTTTCCCTTCCATTCGGTCTTCCGATAGGTTCAGACACATGTCAATTCTAAGTGTCATTGCAATGGAATATAGTAGTTGCAATAACCAATCACCTTTTATTTACTTTCAAATTAGCCCTTTATGTACAAGTCACCGTTATTTACCTCATTTCCGGTCTCTTTGGGCGCCCATTTTGTGTATTTAACTCCCTTGAAAATTTACACACACTGTTTTGCCCTCTATACACCAGAGAGAGACGCCACACTATCTACAGCATATCGCTTAAAGTCTTTATCAAGGTACGTTTTTTGGTTCACATTTTTCAAGATTTATATAATTCACTATTACCATCGCGTATTTTAGATTTCAGTATCATTTACATGGCTAGCCCTTATAATATATTCTGCACAAAAACTTTTTATCCCATACTTTTTTTAAGCATATCCTCACGTTTGATTTTACAGACTTCCCAGTACCATATTTACCATTAAACTTCAAGGATCGATTTAAGGTCTGTTCATTTTCTTTTAATTGGGTTATGACTGTAGTCTCCATATCATGCTGTATATATTAAATATTTATAATGGTATCTTCCAAAACTACACTGTTTTTTGTGATCCCATACACTTTTTTTGAAAATTTTTGGGTATTAATATATATTACCAATTATTCAAATAGATATTATTAAAAAAGTAATATGTTCATTTTTCTTATTCTTTCATTTTTTTTCTTTTATATATTTTTTTTCTTTTCTATTTTTCCAGTCTGGATACATATATGTCTTTTTAAAGTAAGTCAGAGTATTGTGCATATATTCACATAAATTACATAACACATTTTTTACATGTATTTAATTTTTACATATAATTAATCCTTATCTTTTAAGTTAGGTTATTAGTATCATACATTTATTTAATTAAACTTTCAAGGATCATTTTCCATTTTTTATGTCAGATCACTATATATATATAAAAAAAAGTTTAACTTTTATTTTCATTCTTTCAGGTTAGATCGCTATACATTAACTATTTTGCATGCTGGATTATTATGCCCATTTTTTATGCTGTATTACTATGCCTATTGTCTGCATAACATTTGGATGATGTACTTATGATTCTCTTTTAATAGTTTAGAGTATCGTGCATATAGTTACATACATTTTTTAAGGATTATTTTTCATTGTTCAATGTCAGATTACTATGTGGTAAATTATCTTCTAAGTTTTTATGTTACATTGTTATATCAATATCGAATAACACATTATTCATGCAATACTTGAATGTATGCACTTATAATTGTTATTCTCATTCACTCTCAAATCATTATATCAAAAAAGTATTCTTTATGTTAGATTTGGGTGTTGTACTTTACAATTATTTTAGTTGTACTTTACAATTATTTTAGTATACATCTTTCTTTTTTTTAATTTTAAGTCTTTATTAATTTTTAATCAAATTAACAATACAGTTACATTTGAATAAGCAATGCAGAAAGGAAAATATTAATTTAAATGAAACATTTTTACCAAAGGAAAAAACAAAGTATCTTCTTTAGACCACAATAGTGGGGGATAGTCTAAGCAAGTATGAAGACTACAAAGTAGAAAAAAAATTAAATAGGAAATATGCATTGCATGTATACCTATCTTATTAACAAATATTTATTCATCAGGACCTACGGTTTACCAAGTTTCTTCATATTTATAAATGCCTTCAACTGTTCAGGCTGGTAGAAATAATACTTAAGACCCAAATATTTAATAACACATTTACAAGGAAAATTTAAGTAGAAAACGGCTCCTAAAGATGTCGCTTCTGTCTTCATCGCAAGAAACAACTTCCTCCTTTCTTGGGTCTGCTTTATAATATCAGGATATATCCAAACCCTCTTTCCCCTGAACAGAGTCTGCATTTTCTTGAAGTAAATACGCATGACCGTGTCCAAAATTTTAGTATACATCTTTAAATATTTTTTACAAATATATGTAAAATTGTTTTTTAACAATTTTTTAAATTACAGTGTTTATATTTATGTTTGTATTGTTTTTATATTTTAGACTCCTTAGGCAGGCCTGTGGCCGAAACACAGTACTGTGTCGAGTCTGTGAATAAAGTTATTCTCTTTACTCTCGTAACCCTGTTTCCCTGGAGTCATTGGTCCACTTCTCACTCTTCATTTGATTGTTTTGACTTTCGTGGGGGTTTGTGTTCATCCACTCCTGTGGATTGCCTACTCCTAGATAAAAGCCTGAATCTTCTTCCAATCTCTGTTGACCTTTTGGCTGTATTCGACCTCATCGATCATTCATTCCTTCTGAATCATTTCCCGTTTCTGGGACTAACAGGTACTGTTTTAGTCTGGTTTTTACTCTTTCTAACTGATATAACTTTTCAGGTTGCCACATATTCTGTTTCTTCAACTCATAAGCCTCTGGTTTAGGGTCTCACAGAGGTCAATTCTTTCCCCATATTGTTTAATCTTTTCTTGAGCCCTCTAGCCACTGTAATGCAAGGGTTCTCAATTTCCTTCCATTTCTACGTAGACAATATTTTGAGGCTTTACCATATTGAGCCTGACAATCCAGATCTTACACCTGTTCAATGATGTCATGATGCTATAGCACAAAGGCTTTCTGATCATTATCTTGTGTTAAATAGGGCAATACTGTGTTGGCTGGTAGGTCATCTGTCAACTCCATCCTCTCCTTTAACTTTAGTCAGCACTACTATTAAACCAGTAGATAATTTCCATTATTTGGGTATTACCCTTGATTTGCGACTTTCTTTCCTACCTCAGATTTCTTCACTTTGTAGATCAGACTTTCTTATCTTACATCAATCATATTCTGAGTGTTCTCTTTTTGATCACAATTCCTTTCATTCTATACTCTTCACCCTCTTAGATTACTGCAATGTAGTTTAGCCAGGAATTTCTGCTACTGCTATGAAGAAGCTGCAGACCTAAACAGAACACAACCATCCGACTCCTTTGTCATGCATGTAAATCGGACCATTCTACCCCCCCCCCCCCCCCACACACACACACACACACACACTTAAAAGTTATCACTGGCTCCCAATTGGATTTAGGGTAAAATTCAAGGTTATATAATTAATATTTTTTTATTTATTTATTTACTTATTCATTCATGACGTTTATACCCCACATTAGCCCAAAATAGACTCAAGTTCAATGTGGCTTACAAACAAACAATAAAGTGAATAAAACATAATAATGTACAGAATATAGCACAAATTACAATAGGTTCAAGAAGCAAATTAATGTATGTGCAGTAAGTAACCAGGGATTTATATTATCTCAAGGACAAACAAATAATTAAGGGTGGATAGGTGACAGCATAATTAGGTACAACTAGATGGGAAACGAGATTAAGAAAAGGGTGTGGGTAAAATTCATATAGAGCTCTTTGTAGTCACAAAGGTCAGACTGAAGAAATTTCTTTTTAGAAGGCTTCCAAAAGTTAAGTAATTATCTGTAAACTTGATTGATTTAGGAAGAGAATACAGAATTAGCATTTAAACTTTCCAGATCAGCACTTCTCCTTATTTGTCTTCTCTTCCCCATCACCTGTCCTACAATCTCTGAATGACCATCACATGGTTCTTCCCAGACCTCGTTTAGCCCAATTAGAGGCAACAAGACATTCTACTTTTTAGTTTATAACCCCAGCTTTTTGGAGCTCCCTACCTTTCACAAGTTGTGATGAGATATCTCTGGAGAAATGTAAAACCGCATTAAAAACTTTTTTTTCAACAGGCCTACGGCACATGACGGGTTGCGTTCTGGCTGTCTCACCTACTTACATGTGAAATTGTTGCTGTTTTTAAAGTTTTGCCCGTACTCTGTGTCTATATGAATGGCAATTATGATACTGTAGTTCCTTTCTGTATTTGTATTTTAGTCTGTAAACCGCTTTGCTCTACTTGACAGTTAAAGGCAGTGTATTAAATCATCACTAAATAAATAAATAAATACATACATTTCTTGGAATTTCTCACTCAGGGTGTGTGGAAAGAGCAGGAGATGGATATGGAAACATTATACAATTAGTTTATTATGCGTACCGCACGCTAACTGACTGAATAAGAGACACTAAATGCTCCCGTGTTAACTGTGAGCAGATACTGTGCACTAATGGGAATATTTGTGACTCCTTGTTACTGGAATGCTCTACCATCTACATTAAAGGAGACTACCGACCACAATCTGTTCAAGAAGTCCCTTAAGACTTAATCTATGTGGTAAATCATACTCTTCTGTTATTTAACTTCCTACCGGCCCTCGTTTGTAACTCCCCTCCCAAAATGTGCCTTATTCTCTGTTCTGACCTTGAATTTGTATGATGTTCTTTTCATAAATGTTGTTAGCCACATAGAGCCTGCCATGGTGGGAATCTGTGGGATATAAATGTTCTAAATAAATAAATAAATAAATAATGCACAGCCTGAATTAAAAAAAAAATACTTCAAATGCCTTCACTATTTGCAGCACTAGAACTGCAGCTAATCAGGGGTTGCGGAGTTAGTACACCAATGGGGGCTCATTTTCAAAGCACTTAGACTTACAAAGTTTCATAGGTTACTATGGAACTTTGTAAGTCTAAGTGCTTTGAAAATACACCTACAACTCCAACTCATCTATTTTTCTACTCTCAGACGCTAGTTCCAAATCCGACTCCTACTGATATTAGGCTTTTATTCTGGATCTAAAGTAAGTGGTAAATATAACTTTAGATCCAGAACAAAGATATGCATATATAAGTATAAAATGATACATTTACCATATGTGATAATATTTTTTTATTCTGAAGCTAGAGTCGGAGTCGGTACATTTTTACCAACTCTGACTCCACCCAAAATTGCTTCTGACTCTGACTCTGATTCCACAGCCCTGCAACTAATGCATGGTAAAATCCCTTGTTAAGTCGAGTTAACTATAAATCTTAATGCACTTTGCTAAAGGGGCCACCTGAATGTCGGAAATTTCATGTTAACTGTGTTTGGTAGAAGCTACAATAGACAGGGCTCTTTATCCTTCCCAGAGCAGTGTGGAGGCTGAAACTCGTGCCTTTATTTACAAGCCTAATAACTTTGTGCCTATATATTCCGCATGTTGCTGAAAAATGAGTATGTTAGTTAGAATTAATCACCTCATATCCATACAGACACTACAGTTGAATCTCCCAATTTTGTCACGTCAGTTGTTTTAAGGGTTCTATATGCCATATTCTATGCTATTTTGATGTTTCCTATTGGTTTTTAATGTTTTCTATTGTTTTTCATTGTTTTCATTTTAAGTGTAGTGCAGGAGTGGCCTAGTGATTAGGGTGGTGGACTTTGGTCCTGGGGAACTGAGTTCAATTCCCACCTCAGGCACAGGCAGCTCCTTGTGACTCTGGGCAAGTCACTTAACCCTCCATTGCCCCATGTAAGCCGCATTGAGCCTGCTATGAGTGGGAAAGCACGGGGTACAAATGTAACAACAACAAAAAATAGAAGCAGGAGTCCTTGTCTGCTTTATTGATATTTTTGACATTTGGCATCTTATTGCTTTCAGAGATGTGACTTGTCTGCTTTGTTTTGTCACATAATATACATATTTTTTCACCTCTCTTGTGATATTCCACTTGTGCTCTAGCATACTTCTCCATGGTAGTTCTTGAAAATAATAGTTTTTGAAAATAGCAGGATTTTTAATGTACATTTTTGTGTTCTGAATTTAGTGCAGCTTTTCCCAAAACGAGGCTTGGCACTAACTTCAAGCTTTTTCAAACTGAGGCTTGATACTCTTTTTCAAAACGAGGCTTGGCACTCACTTCTAGCTGCTGCAAATGATTTGCTTGTGCTTTAAAACAGATGTTAGGTGCCTTGCCTGTTTTTCAGCATTGTTGTTCCTTGCAACCATGTTTTTTGAAACCTGAAATTTAGTTGGTAAGTCTGCTTGCCTCTTATTACATATTTTTTTGTTTGTTTGTTTGTTTCTTTCATTGTTTAGAGACTAGCATTGGTCCTCACCTCATCTAGGTGAAGTTGATTTTAGCTGCATTTTCTTTCTGTCAGCAACATTGTTCTTTCTATTCTCATGCTCTATAATGCTGCATTTGTTTATTTTTTTTGTTTTTTGTTTGTACAAGTTACTGCTTATATATGTTTTACTACATAAGGTTTGTGTGGTCTATCCTTTTGGTGTTGTCCTTGTTGCAATATTTAGGTTTGTACACAATCAGGCTCATTTTCGAAAGCCAATTTTGGGCGTCCCCAACTGCTTTCCATCGCAGGGACGACCAAAGTTCATGGGGGCGTGTCAGAGGCGTGGCGAAGGTGGGACTTGGGCATGCCTAACATATGCCCCTTTACAAAGGCATGGGTAGTGCACACCAAATTGGCACTACTGCTGGGCTAGTGTGTGCGCCTGGCAGTAATTCCAAGATTAGCACATGTGGAATCCTGCGGTAGAAAATAATTTTCTATTTTCTACCGGGGGGGGGGGGGGGGGGCATTCCTGGTGGCAATTGGCACACAAAGCACAGTTACTACTACTACTACTATTTAGCATTTCTATAGCGCTACAAGGCATACGCAGCGCTGTACAAACATAGAAGAAAGACAGTCCCTGCTCAAAGAGCTTACAATCTAATAGTTACAGTGTGGGTAGCATGTGAGACCTTACTGCGGTGGCGGTAAGGGCTCAGGCCATAAATAGGCGTGCACGCCCATTTCCCAGCCCACTTTAAAAAACCACCTTATTTCCAGACGTGGTAAAGAAATGGCCCAGTGTGCATCCAAAACATGCACCCACACTAGCGCAGGCCACTTTTTACCGCGTCTAAAGGACACTTTTGTACTTTGCTTGCATGGAAATGCGCGTATATTTTTTTGTGTATTGTGTATTGCTTATATTCACATACTTACTGTTCTGTATTAATATTATTTTATAACTTTTATAGCCACTTGTTTAGATGTTTTACTGTACTAATATAGCTCTATGATACCTTCTTTAGTTGTTTTTTTTTTCACATGCCTTGTAAAGTGTCTGCATGAGTTTGTGTACACTGATATCCAAACCCATCTGAATTGGCATGCTCTATCCTTTTTTAACATGATCATTTTATACATCCTTTTTAATGTTTATGATATTAAGGGCCCTGTTTACTAAGCTGTGCTGTAAGGAATACTAGCGTTTTTAGCATACGCTAACGCTAGACACCCATATAGTCCTATGGGTGTCTCTAAAAACGCTAGCATGCCTTAGTAAACAGGGCCCTAAGTGTTTCCATCACTTTTTGTCCTATAAGTTTTGTCCAACCATTGTAACTTTTGGTGCAGTTATTGCTCGGTTACCTTTTTATACATATCTTTTCTGCTTTTGTAGTTGATTATATGCATATTGGTTGATTTCTTTACATGCATACATGTATTTATTTTGCATATTTATTAATTTTGTTTGTTGTTTGTATGGTTATAGATTTATTGACTCCTGAGGCAAGCATTCCCCGGGCCAAAACGCAGATCTACATTGAGTCTGCGTAATAAAATTGCTTTTTACCCTTGAGTTGGAATTGTATTGGTCCTCCCCTACTTTCATTATTTCTCTTCTCATTTTTGCTCTGGACTGTGCCATTGATCATTCAAGGATGGTGGTTATTTATCTTAAATATATAAACACCAAATGGGCATTCTTTTTATAAATCAGTGAAATGGATTTTGGTTAAATTTTGAGGGAGTGATGAAGACCTTTGAATTTTGCATGTTCAGTTTTGGAGGCCATATTTCGCTAAGCATGTAAAAAGACTTGAAGCAGTTGAGAGAAAAGTGATGAAAATAGTATAGAGTTGCCACAAGACACATGAAAAGAGACTTGCTAACCTGAAGATGTATACCCTAGAGAAAAAGAGAGATAGGGGTGTTATGATATTTGAAAGTACTAATATATTAACAAACCTTTTACAGAGACAGGAAGGCAGTAGAACTAGAAGACATGAATTAGGGTTGCAGGGGGGCCAACTCAGGAATAACATCAGGAAGTGCTTTTTAATGAGAGGGGGGGCAAATAGCTGAAATGCCCTTCTGTGGGAGGTAGTGGAGATGAGAATGGTAATGGAATTAAAAAAATGCATGGGATAAACACAAAGGAATCCTGTATGGATGGACAATGGTACCAATCAAACTTAATGGTGCTTAGATGGCAACTCCAGTAATTGGAAAATAAAGTCAGTGATGGCAGATTTCTGTGGTCTGTGCCCTGATTATGGCTGAACCAGGGGCGTATCTGAGGTTCGGCGGTAGGGGGGGCAGGGGCTAGAGTGAGGGGGCACATTATAGCCCCCCCCTACCGCCGTCACCCCCCCCCCCCCCACCGCCGTCAACCCCCACCACCGCCGTCAACCTCCCCCTACCGCCGTTAACACTCCCTCCCTCCCCCGCCTACCGCCGTCACCTATCCCGAGGTCCGCTTCCTTCGGCTTTTTAAAATATTGCTTCAGCTGGCGGGGGACCCCAACCCCCCGCCAGCCCAGCCGCGATCTTTAACTTTTTCATCCTCGTCGTGCAGCGCGCTGTGAAAGCTGCATGCATCTTTAGATCCAGTTGGATGGAGTCTGACGTAGGGGGGTCCGGGGCAAAATCTGCGGGGGCCCAGGCCCCTGTGGCCCCACGCAGATACGCCCCTGGGCTGAACAGATATGGATGGGCTTGAGTGGGCCTTTGATGGCAGCTCCAGTAGTTGGGAACAAGGCCAGCAGTGCCAGGTAGACATCTACAGTCTGTGCCCTGAAGATCAAATTAAGCATGCATATATAATATCATATCATACCATAAGCTTTGAGTTTATCTTATTGGGCAGACTGGATGGACCGTACAGGTTTTTATCTGCTGTCATCTACTATGTATAAGTGCAACCACTAAAATCCAAAACTGTTAACTAAAGTCCAGATTAGTCTTTGTGCCTTTGGGCCCTCCTGAACCTTCTGGCCCTTTCTTCCACCTGGTATGGCTCTTCCATTGTTTACTCTGGATCAAAAAGACACTTCCTTAGTCCGTGTTTCAGTTTTCCATCTCCTGCGGATCTCCTGGACTGCACCCCTATATCCACTGTTCTTGCCTATGACTTTGGTGTCAGCACAGCTGGGCATGCAGATTCCCAGGTGGAAGCCCCAGATTCCTCCAGTGGCTCATCTGACACCTGTCTCCTCTTCCCTGATTGTCTTACCAAATCATGCAAATCATGGCCACACATAGCATTAAATGAATATTAATGAGACCATTGAGTATTCCATAGCAATGCAGAGAGTTAAACAGGAGCTTCTGATGCATGGTTACCATGAAAAGGTTTTTGCTAGGTCAGGGCTGCATACAAGGGCTTGCAGAGAGGATTTCATGTCCGTTTTTCAGATTTTACTGCCAGTTTTGTCTCCTTTTGCAACCTGAAGGAAGCTTCTGCAAGATTCAAAGGCAGACAGGAGGTTACAGACATGTGCATGTCCAAACAAAACTGAAAATGAAAGCACACATTGGCGCCTATTCTTGTGCGCCTAAATGTGAACCTCACAAAAATTTTGCAAGGCTCATATTTAGGTGCAGAAGAACAGGCACCAATGTGTGTTTTCACTTCTTTTTTTTTTGTTGGATATTTGCACAAGAACCCATGTTTACCATGAAGCCATGTGGCCAACATGGTCCCCCCATTAGCTGCAAGTTTTCTGCACATAAAATTAGAATGGTTAACTTTTTGAATGGCACAATATTATGCTCTTGGTAGAAACCACACAATCAGATATCCACATGTGGCTCTACTGCAAGCCTTTCCAGGGTGAGGCATAGCTGTTGTGAACTCAGGACAGTGTCCAGCTCCTCCTCCACACACACACAACCCCCCCCCCCCCCCCCCCACACACACACACACACAGTTATTTACTGCTTTTCATTCTCTATATTGTATTCAGGGGAAAATTGATTGACGTCTCTGGCTGCCGGCCAACATACATCAAATGTGGCTTTATACTTTCTGCTTCTGAGACTGTAACCTGCATCTGTTTCTCTTGTACAGTATCCCTATAGGGCACCATAGGTTATAATAGCAGATGTGGAAGCAAGGCATTGTTTGGTTATAATACACTAATAGTTTTTTTAAGGCAGGAGAAAAGTTAGAGAAAGACACTTCAAGTACAACTGTAACTTAAGTCTAGTTAGAGCACACAGTTTTGTCTGAAAGAAAAGGTATTGGAAAACCCCATTCCAATGTAAGACATCTTGTTTTATTTAACTCAGTTCATGAGATTTTATAATACTGTGGTTTATTCTTGGTTTTATTGACCTTCAGATAAGAAATCTGTTTCTCTAAATTAGTACAAATTATTACTTAAGCCTGTGTGCAAAGGCAACAAGCTTGAAGGGGGCAATTTTCAAATGTTTTCCCACATAGGGAAAAGTTCTTTTGAAAATTACATTTCCCCAGCAAGGGGAGGGGCGAAGGTGGCTCCGAGGCAGAGTTACGTGGGATCCCCCTTACGTGCACGTTATTTCATTTTGAAATCCTCGCTCTTTGTTTGCAGGTGTGAGGCTTGTGGGGTAAAGTATGTGAGGGTAAGCTTCAGGGTAGCGCTACATACGTCTAGTAGTGCTATAGAAATGATAAGTAGTAGTTTGACCAACGCATTCCCTCTATTGCCAAGCACAGCTTTATGGCTGTCTGTTTCATTTGGTATAGCCATTCCTCACCGTATCTGACCAACAGACAGCTCTTCATGCGCGGGTTACCTCTTCTTAGACTATGTTAATGTAGACTTTGCTGGTCTCCCTCAATATGCTCTCAAAAGGTTACAGATGAGACAGAATACAACAGTAAAAGTCCTCTGTAGAGCACTGAAGCATGACCGTGCTACTCCTTTACTTTGGAAACATCACTAGCCACCAATTTCTTTCCACATGGTTAGCAAGAAAAAAAAAGCAGACTGTGTAAAGTTGACAGCTTCTCACTACATGAAAACCCAGGTCAAAAATATGTATTTTTTTTACCAGTTTATATGACGTTTAGACTTTTACACCTAATGATAAAGATAATGATAAACTGGTCTTATATCCTGCTTGTACCTCACAGTTCAAAACGGGTTACACAATCATAAGAGATCAGAAACAATCATCTAGGAATAAAAGTGAAGAGAGTTTTAAAACTTGATCAGTTATACAAGTGCAGAGGATATTTCTGAAATAAACAAGTTTTTATCCTTTTCCAAAAAAATCAAAAATAATAATGAAAAATGTCTGCAAAATCATTCCAGAACCAGGCTGCCTGGAAGGCCAAACTTAATTCAAATAAGCATAATCTCTTCTTCCCCTTTGCCAAGGGGAATGAAAAACCAATATCACTTTTACATCTTGTTCTCTGAACAGGCAAAGAACTGAAAATGAGCAGATAAATACTCAGGTGCTAGACCATACATGATCTTAAAAAGAAAATAAAGCTAACTTAGAAAGTACACTGACCTCAATAGGCAACCAGTGCATTTTTAAATAACTGGAAGAAATATTATCATATTTAGATAGACCAAAAACCAATGGTCTACAGTCTCCTAAGCAGGCCCTTAATTACATCCTAAATATAGAAGATTACAATAATCAAATTGAGGAATCAGTTATGCCTGGACCAGTAATTTAAATTGGTCTTGATCAAAATAACTGCAAACACACCATAACTTCCTGATTAGAAGGAAACATTTTTTAACTCTTGGCTATCCAGTGAAATAGCACTATAACTAAGGGCCCTGTGTAATAAGCAGTACTAAGGATGTGCTAGTGTTTTTTAGAGCGTGCTAATGATTAGCATGCGCTAAATGCTGAAGTCGCCCATAGAAACATATGAGCGCGTGCTAAAAACGCTAGTGCACCTTAGTAAACAGGGCCCCTAATATCTTGATGACTGGAGAAAATTCTAAAGTAACTCGATTAATACGAATTGGCTTAGGAATATTTACTGTCTTGGTATCAAAGCATAAAAATTTTGTTTTTTTTCTGTATTCAGTTTCAATTTACGACAAAAACATTCAGTTATCTAATAATGATATACAGTGTTGAATCGGCAAAGGGTCAAGTCTCAGATATAGAATTAAATGGAATCAAAACTGAAATATCATCTGCATAAATGTAAGAGATTGTTATTCTGCAACAAAAAAAACCTAAGGTCCGTAAGAAAACACTGAAAAGTATAGGTGAAAGAGGCGATCCCTGAGGAACTCTACATGTATTCCGCCGTGGAGGTGACAAAACATCCTTCATCTTAACCCTATAAAAACGAGTTAAAAAAAAAATCACTGAACCAGTTTAACACATTTCTAACAATACCAATGTCCTGAAGTGACTGAAGAAAAATTTTATGATCCACTAAATCAAATGCTGCTGAAAGATCAAATTGCAGCAGCACTGCACATCTCCCATCATTCATAATACTGCTGGCATTATCTAACAAGGAACCGAAGCAGTGCCTTTGGCGAAACTTGGCCATGTCGGACGTGTATGTATAAAACCTGGGTGTCAAAGTAGTGAATAAAGTCTTCAACTTTACACTGTCTGCTTTGTTTCTTGCTAACCACTTGCTAACCATTTGCCTTGCTGTTTCCTTTCATTTCTTTCCGCATCCGTTTCATAATTCTTATGCTAGCCCACAGGGGCTCCCTCTGTATTTATCCTCTTTACGAGTTTCATATAAACCAACCCGTTACCTCTGCTCATCAAATGATTCATTCTAACTCACCTCTCGTTATCACAGGCCCACTACAGTTCTACACAACATACTGCATTTTGCTTCTTTGCAGTGTGATAACCCTGGATCCTCCAGGCAGTTGCTCCACTATCCCAGCATTGTATTTTCTACAAGTCCAGGTCAGGATTGTAAAGTAATCTGATCTGGGGGTTTTCCCCTTTATTTCAACCAAGTGTTTCAGTACTTCCAGCAAACAAAAGAAGCAAAAACAAAATGCACAATCAAATAATACAAAATTAATCGTAGTGTCTTTGGTGCCCTTTGTAGCCCCCCCCCCCTTCAAGGGGTATCCAGTTCTAAAGTTCGAACAGTCCACTCTCAGCAGTCTGCCCTTCCACATAGAAGAGCTGGCCACTCAACTCGCTCTCCAGAACACTAATCTGGCTATGTCCTCCCACAGCTGCCTTTTCTAGATCAGGAATTGTCCTTCAGGAAGCTTCCCATTCCATCTCACCTCCTTCATCCTGCTTGGTAGGGTTTGGAGTGCCCTCCTCTGTGTAATCCATAAGTTCCATACCACCCTCTTCCGGTTTAAGCCAATCTGACTTCAGCTGGGCTGAAAGGAACTCCTCCCCTTCCCTTCCCTTGAAGGGAGGCATTACATATTGTTTCTTTACCCAAGGGAACTGTGCTTCATCCTTGGAGCCCTCCTCCCCCCCCCCCCCACCCCAGTGACTACCCGGGGTAAATTCAGCTCTACTCCAGAAGGAGTTACCCTGTTTCTTTCTGTCTGAGTGCACCCCGGATCATCCTTCTCTCCCTTATATCTGTGACCCAGAGTCCTTTCCCTGGAGATGGGTTTCTTAGGAACTCTCCCCCTAAAGGGGATCACAAAGCCTGCCTCTTCACAGTGGTTACTTTGTGGGACTTACTCTCTGCACTCATGCTGAACCTACCTGAAAGCGCTATAAGGCTGCTCTCAAGACTCATTTATTTGGCTTTGCTTTCCCAACCTGAAATTAGAATCAGTAGTTCTAGTGGTACACGTGGAGGGGCATAATCGAACGGGGCGCTCAAGTTTTCTTGAGGACGTCCTCGCAGGACGTCCCCGCGAAGGGGGAGGGAAACCCATATTATCGAAACAAGATGTGTGGCCATCTTTCATTTTGATAATACGGTCGGGACTCCCAAATCTCAACATTTAGGTCAACCTTAGAGATGGTTGTCCCCAATTTTCGGCGATAATGGAAACCGAGGACGCCCATCTCAGAAATGACCAAATCCAAACCATTTGGTCGTGGGAGGAGCCAGCATTCATAGTGCGCTGGTCCCCCTGACATGGCAGGACACCAACTGGGCACCCTAGGGGGCACTGCAGTGCACTTCAGAAAAAAGCTCCCAGGTGCATAGCTCCCTTGCCTTGTGTGCTGAGCCCCTCAAACCCTCCCAAAACCCACTCCCCACAACTGTACACCACTACCATAGCCCTTAGGGATGAAGGGGGAACCTAGATGTGGGTACAGTGGGTTTTGGAGGGCTCACATATACCACCACAAGTGTAACAGGTAGGGGGGGATGGGCCTGGGTCTGCCTGCCTGAAGTGCACTGCAGTACCCACTAAAACTGCTCCAGGGACCTGCATACTGCTGTCATTGAGCTTGGTATGATATTTGAGGCTGGCATAGAGGCTGGAAAAAAATATTTAAAAAAAGTTTTTTTAGGGTTGGAGGGGGTTAGTGACCACAGGGGGAGTAAGGGGAGGTCATTCCCGATTTCCTCCGGTGGTCATCTGGTCATTTAGAGCACATGGTTGTTGTTTTTTTTGTAAAAAAAAAAAGGACCAAGTAAAGTCAGGTAAGTGTTCGTCAGGGACGCCCTTCTTTTTTCCATTATCGGCCGAGGACGCCCATGTGTTAAGCACGCCCCAGTCCCGCCTTCGCTATGTTTCCGACACACCCCCGTGAACTTTGGTCGTCCCCGCAATGGAAAGCAGTTGAGGACGCCCAAAATTGCCTTTCGATTATGCCGATTTGGGCGACCCTGTGAGAAGGACGCCCATCTTGTGATTTGTGTGGAAAGATGGGCGCCCTTCTCTTTCGAAAATAAGCCTGTTAGTTGACATCATGCTCTTGCCATTCTCGCTGTTATCCTTACATGTGCTCTCTCTTACCCTAATATTCCTGACGCTTCACTCGTTTGCTTTCCTCTTTACTATTCATAACGGAGTTCCTTTTTGCCTTTAATTTATTCTTTATTGAAAAACTTGTAAACCACTTTGATGTGTTAAAACTAACACCGATGTAGCAAATGTAAATAAATAATAAAATAAATGCATCTGATAACTATTGATAGCAGTGCACAAAAGCTGAAAATAGGCATTTGCTATAGTCTTAATCATCCAATGTACCTGTTTTCCATTTCATATTTTATTTTATGTAATTCTTTTATAGGTAAAGTTACTATGCTGCATTAAAGCCAATCGTGTTAAGATAATGTATTAAAGTGATAGTTTGCATTTTCTTAAAGTTTCATGTGATATTTGAACACATTACATGTTATTTGAGTTTTAGCACTGCTGAGATGGAAATTTTATGGAGATCAAGAGAAGGGGTATTCCAACATGCTAATACAGAGATGGAGGCCAACACTGCATGTCTTAAATGTATGATAAGGTATACTAATGGTGAAATCACATATTAATTACATTTCAACTGAAAAAGGATAGTTAAATTATCACTGGCTTGATCTTTCTACTTGTTTTTAACCCAAATATGAACTGAGAGGGGACACACCCCTTGCTATGAAAGGATTGCCTTTCCAAAGAACATCTGAGTGCTGCAAGATGTTTTGGCAATACAAGCTGCTTGTGCACACCAGTTGTCCTAATGTCAGGAGCCCCAGCACCCACAGCAATGCAGTTGCCTCCTCATGATGGACAGGAAGTATAGTGGTTGCCTGCATGGGGCCAGTGGATGGCAGAGAGGCAGATGTGAACATATATCTTTCATTCCAGGACTACTTTATCAGGTCTACCTGAGGATAAGATGCTAAGTAGGTACTGGCTGAGCTTTAGGCTATTGTGGATCTCTGAGATGTCTTGAAGAAGTACTTGGAACAACTTGGTAAACATTCTTATATCATCCCAGGACTTATGAAGCTACTAGAGGCTCTTCACATTCTGACCTCTGGGTCCCTCCTGAGGGACTGAGAAAATGCCTGCATATAATAAATGTAGACCACTTTGGTTGTAACACAGAAAGGCGGCTTATCAAATCCATGAGCCCTTACAACAGTGGTTGAGGCTAGAATGTTACAGACCACTTTCTACATGTGCTTTCATCAGGTCTGAGAGCCGTACAGCAGAATGCCAGGATCTATAATCACCTTCCGCAACAACAGTTGGGACTGGTGGGTGCAGAAGGTGCCTAACATGTTAGGTGTCATAGATGATATCCATGTGGGTTTCATGCCACCTGAGTACAAGGAGGAAACAGATGGAAACCATAAGCTGTACTATTCCATCAATATGCAGGTAATATGTGATACCCCTGCAGCAGAACTCTCAGATCAGGAGAACTCAGAGAGCAGCTGCATTGTCAGACCTCGGGTTTTGAGGAGGGCCTGAGGCGGAGGCACAATGTTTTACCTTACTTCCCCCCCCCCCCCCAATTCCTGAGCTGGCAAGGGTCCTTAAGCCCCACCAGCAGGAAGCGCTCCTCGGTCGACAGCCTGATGGTCAGTGGCACTTTCCCTGGACTGCTGCTGCATCCACTTCCCACAAGCATGCTCAGATTTGAAAAACTGAGCATGTGCAGGAGAGGTCCGCCCCTCATGCCACGTGCGAAAACCAAGCATATGTGGGGGCAGGCCTATGCTGCGCATTCTCAGTTTCACAAAAAATTAGCATGTACATGGGGGAGGGACAGCAGTGGCCCAAGGAAAGTGCCCCTGACTTCCGGGCCACAGACAGAAGAGCATTTCCGTTGGTGGGGCTTGGGGACCCAAACTGGGGTCTCAGCCCCTCCCCCATTACCAAGCCATTGTCAGAGACACCCCAAAGACCATAGCACTAACAATTTCAGTAGACTGTATGGCCAAATTATATAATTCTTCCAAAACATGCACACAGACTTAACAAAGTGTCCCCTAATGGCAAGCTTTAATATTAACAGTTAGTAATGGTCACGCACAGCACATGTTCTAAGTTATAATAAAAATCACATTTACTGAACTCTGCAAAAATGTACAAATATATACAAAAGAAGGAATAGGAAAACAATTGGGCAAATTGTTCTTAAGAACCAAGAGAGAGAGTTGCAAATAGTATCAAATGTTTGAATTGGTTAATAATTCTGGGGTTCTTCTACATAATACTGGGTATCTTGCTGGGATGGAGGGAGAAAAAACTGGGCAGGGCATAGAGAAATCTGGGTTCGTGCTGAGGGTGAAGCAAGGAAACTAGAAAGGCCAGAGAGGGCTGGGGTTCATGGTTTGGGGGTAAGGGGAGAAAGACCTGGGGAGCAGAAAGAGGGGAAAAACAGGAAAGAAGGAACTGAGAGAGAAGGATTGAGAAAAACCTGGAAGGTGTTTGTTTTGGAAAGGGGCTGAGAAAGCTGGGTGTTGAACCTGTGGGAGGATGGGAGATCAAGTGCAGGAAGGGATTCAGACAAAGTTGAGACAATGAACCCTAGAGAGTGAGATTGCTGTGGAGGATCGAGCCACATGAAGACTGTAATTTGAGGGTCAGCCTGGAATGGAGAGGAGCCAGGTCTTAAGTTGGGGGAATTCTACACAAAAAAATTAACAAATAGAGTATGCACAATTTTATTTATTTTATTTATTTATAGCATTTATACCCTGCTCTTTCCCCGCTCGATAGCAGGTTCAGTGCGGCTTACAAGGTATGGTACAGAGTATCACAGAGATAATACAAAGTGTGGTACAAAGTATCACAGAGATAACCCAGTTATAGAGAGTAGGACAATAGGACGATACGATACGTGGGGGAAAGGATTGGAAATTTGGGCGATGCTAGGGATGTGGATTAGGTTTAAGAATTAAGTTGGGTTGTTAGGGTAGGCTAAATTTGCAGAATTTAAAACATTTGCTTGCACAGAGTCATGCAGTTAGTCATAGGCGCCCCGTATAAGAGGCTAAGCCTCCCCAGCCCGCCACCGCCCCGCCCCCCGCTGCCGCCCGCCGTACCTTTAAATATTATAGTTTTGCTGGAGTCGCGGGCAGCCGGCATTGAAGACATTGGCAGGCTTACGCCGGTTCCAGCAGCCTTCCCTTCCCTCGTTGCAAGTCGGATGATGGCTCCGCCCTCTTCTGACGTATTTCCTGTTTCTATGAGGGCGGAGCCATCATCCGACTTGCAACGAGGGAAGGGAAGGCTGCTGGAACCGGCGTAAGCCTGGCGATGTCTTCAATGCCGGCTGCCCGCGACTCCAGCAAAACTATAATATTTAAAGGTACGGCGGGGGGGGGGGGGGCAGGAAGGAAACAGGGCAGATGGGAGAGGAGAGGAGAGGAGGGTTGCTGCACATGGTGGAAGAAGGGGAGAGGAGGGTTGCTGGATGGAGGGAAGGGGAGAGGAGGGTTGCTGGACATGGTGGAAGAAGGGGAGAGGAGGGTTGCTGGATGGAGGGAAGGGGAGAGGAGGGTTGCTGGACATGGTGGAAGAAGGGGAGAGGACGGTTGATGGAGGGAAGGGGAGAGGAGGGTTGCTGGACATGGTGGAAGAAGGGGAGAGGAGAGGGCAGGGGAGAGGAGGGTTGCTGGACATGGTGGAAGAAGGGGAGAGGAGGGTTGCTGGATGGAGGGAAGGGGAGAGGAGGGTTGCTGGACATGGTGGAAGAAGGGGAGAGGAGGGTTGCTGGATGGAGGGAAGGGGAGAGGAGGGTTGCTGGACATGGTGGAAGAAGGGGAGAGGAGGGTTGATGGAGGGAAGGGGAGAGGAGGGTTGCTGGACATGGTGGAAGAAGGGGAGAGGAGAGGGCAGGGGAGAGGAGGTTTGCTGGACATGGTGGAAGAAGGGGAGAGGAGGGTTGCTGGATGGAGGGAAGGGAAGAGGAGGGTTGCTGGACATGGTGGAAGAAGGGGAGAGGAGGGTTGCTGGATGGAGGGAAGGGGAGAGGAGGGTTGCTGGACATGGTGGAAGAAGGGGAGAGGAGGGTTGCTGGATGGAGGGAAGGGGAGAGGAGGGTTGCTGGACATGGTGGAAGAAGGGGAGAGGAGGGTTGCTGGATGGAGGGAAGGGGAGAGGAGGGTTGCTGGACATGGTGGAAGAAGGGGAGAGGAGGGTTGATGGAGGGAAGGGGAGAGGAGGGTTGCTGGACATGGTGGAAGAAGGGGAGAGGAGAGGGCAGGGGAGAGGAGGGTTGCTGGATGGAGGGAAGGGGAGAGGAGAGTTGCTGGACATGGGTGGATGGAGGGGAGGGTAGGGGGGAGAGGAGGGTTGCTGGACATGGAGGGGGAGGGAGGAGTGAGGAAGGAGATGAGATAACAGAAAAGGAAGAGAGTAGAAAAACTGCACATGGATGAAGAAAATAGGCAAAAGCTGGATCCACTGGACAGTCAAGTTTGCGGAGGACCCAGCTTTTACTTACGGATGTAGGACAAGAAATGAAGAAGAAAGGCGGAAAGTAAACAAATAAATGGAAAGGAAGCCCTGGAAACGGAGTTAAGAGGACAGATAGCAGCAGAATCGGATACTGGGCCAGCACAATCAGAAAAACAAAGTCACCAGACAACAAAGGTAGAAAAGATCATTTTATTTTCATTATAGTGTTTGGAATATGTCCACTTTGAGAGTTAGGTGTTCAACATTAAAAGTTTATTTATTTACTTATTTATGACATTTTATCCCACATTAAACATGAATTAGGATGTTTTGTGGCTCTACATGAGAATTGTGATATTATGATCCCTTGTTTCAATATTGTTGACGGTCTGCATTTTCCGTATGGGTGGTATATTGATGTATTAGGTTCTGCCCAGTGTAATATTTATGGTACAGTAAGGTTCTGAGTGTGTTTTTGCACAAAGTTGTGCATAGTGTTTTGCAGTTGAGCGATTGTGGTTAGTATATGCTTTGAGCAACCACTTTATTCTTTGACATATGATACATAGCTAATATCTAAATTTAATAAAAGGTATTAATTGTGACATTTATTTATTTATTTTTTCTGTGTGTGATCAGACAATTATGGATTTAAGCTCCACCCCTGGCCCCACCCCAAACCCCGCCCCCTTTAGCCTCTCCAAACAGTTGGGCCACCGACCGCCTATGCAGTTAGTGTAATTAAATACTTAGCACAGCGAATAAAGGAGAGATAGTGGAAAATGATATTTTCAATCCTTCCTCACAATGAATTTAAGGGAGATCTGCCCTGATAATAGCCTCAGTGCAGTTTAACAGAAGTATTACTTGTCTATATAAAGGTGGGAGGAGAGGTAGTGTTGATTACTCTTCAAAGCAACCTGACCTTGAATGTCTGGCCTTGTGTAGAGGAGAAGTAATCTGTGCCAAATGGTATATAGCTTTGTCATACTGATTTAACTGGAAAATGGAAGTAGAGCTGAATGCATAAACTTGTCAGACCTGTTGAACTGACAGATTATTGCTTTATTATGCTTCAGAGCTCTACACACCCAGTACCAGAACAGTCTCCATGTCACACATTCGTAGTGTATTTTTTTTTCCAGAACCATCGTGTCATTAATTTGCTATACGGCCCGGGAGATTATATAGCTAGAGAAAAGTTTCACATACCACTAGAGAGAGAAAAATAAATGAAAGAGGCATAATCTGAGAGAGATCTTCAGTAATTCAAAAACAAGCAAATATTGAGGGAAATTTTCAGTGTCTGTGATCAGTTTATTTAAATACTGACTGCAATGTTTAAATGAATACATATTCTCAGCGTTATTATACAAGTAATCAGCAGTACCAAATATTTTTTTTTTTTTAGTTATTTTAGTTACATTTGTACCCTGCGCTTTCCCACTCATGGCAGGCTCAATGTGGCTTAAATATACAGGTACTTATTTGTACCTGGGGCAGTGGAGGGTTAAGTGACTTGCCCAGAGTCACAAGGAGCTGTGCCTGAAGTGGGAATCGAACTCAGTTCCTCAGGACCAGAGTCCACCACCCTAACCACTAGGCCACTCCTCTATATACATATTCATTGCTGACCCCCAGCCTCTATTTAGATAGCAGTGATATTCAGCCACTAGCCCCCAGTATAGGTCATCCAAATGTGGGCACGGATCCATGTGTGCACTAATTGATTAGGCCTTAACAAGCATTTAGTTGGCTGTAAATAGAAGTTATGCGTGGATTTGCCTTATGTCCTGTTCTCTAACATGCGCACCTAAGCCGCTCTGTAGGCACACAAACTTTTTAGCATGCGCGCTAACGCTAGAGACCCATAGGAATATAATGGGTGTCTCTACCATTAGCGCTTCCTAATTTTTTAGTGCGCGCTAAAAATTTAGCGTGCCTACAGCGTGGCTTAGTAAATATGACCCATAGTGTGCAACTCAAGGGGCAAGGGCAAGTCAGAGATGCTCCCAGAATTTAGTCACGCTGTTACCTGTGTTTGTGCACTTAACTGCCATTAGTTGGGCACAAGTATTTACCAGGGGCGTAGCCATGGGTGGGCCTGGACGGGCCCAGGCCCAGCCACTTTCCCTCCAGGCCCACCCAACCTGCCAAGTCTCCCATGAAACACGCGGCGCCAGCTCCCATTTCCGGCCATTGCTGCTTCTCCTGTTGAGCAGCAGCGGCTGCTACAAAAACAAAAGAGCTAATTTAAACAACCCGAAATGTTTTTAAAAAGCAAGCGCGGCACCGCAGGCAGCCATCAGGCATTGGCTGTCGGCTCTGCAGCCGCTCCTCTCGCCTCTCATGTCGCTGCGCTCCTCCGGGGTTCTACTCCAGGGACAGTGACGTGAGAGACGAGAGGAGCAGCTGCAGAGCTGACAGCCAATGCCTGATGGCTGCCTGTGGTGCAGCGCTTGCTTTTTAAAAACATTTTGGGTTGTTTAAATTACCTCTTTTGTCTTCTTCCGATTGCTATTATATAAAACACCATTATATAAAACTCTTTGGAGTACAAGGCTGAAAATTTGGCCTCATTTAAAAACTTGCTTTTTCTTCTGTCAGTTCTCTTTGTCGTGGTCAAGAGAAGTCAAGTCATTGAGAACAACTTGACAACATGATTATTACTATCATGTAGAAGGAATAGGTTACACACCATCTGTGCTTCCCCGATGAGGAAAGAACAGCTTCCATGAAAAAGATTAACAATGTTACTTCCCGCCTGTAGTCAGAATTTAGTTTTGTTTATTATACATCAATAACAGTAGGAATAATTTGAATATATAGTGCCCTTAATGGAGTCTTTTCCATGCAGATTGGATCATATTGCATTTTATACCTTAGTACTTAAAAAATATGTATTCTTCACCTTTGGGGTGAATGATCTGCTAGAGCTTTTGCTGTGTAAATGCTTATAAAACAGCTAGGGCAAGTGGGAATAATTATTATATCCAACTATAGATTGGGGAACAAGAGGCAGATATGCAGGTGACAGATGAGAGAGCTGGTGTAATTAATCTTCCACCCCAACAAACAAATGGGAAGAAGCAAATTAAAATGGAAAATCCATAAATCAATCTATTCTGAGCAGGAAGGATAAGGAGGCGATTAAGATGAGCAGAGAGATTACAGATAGGAAGTAAAATCTGGGAAGCTGTTTGTTCAGAGGCTCAAAGTCTATGGCTATAATTCCCAAACTTTTTTCTATAGCAGAACCCCAAAAGTATTTTTTATACACCGAAGAGTCCCACTCCCCCCCCCCCCAACACAAGGAGCCCCCCTCTCCCAGAACCACAATTAGGCCCTCCAACCACTCCCCGGGCCTACCATTTTGTTGGTGGTCTAGAGGGGGCAGGAGCAATCACCAGTTGCTCTTGTCCATGCCAGCTCAACTGGCAAAATGGCAGCCAGGACCACACTCAGCAATCTCACTGTGGGAGAGCCCAGCAGCCATTTTGTCAGTGTAGCTGGCATGGACTAGAGAGACTGGGGATCTCTCCTTCCCCAATTTACAAGGAACCCAGAAGAGAGTTTGCAGAACCCAGTTTGGGAATCAGTGGCCTATGGAATAAAATTCCAGGTTTGGAGGCCCTAAAAGGACAGACAACTTTGATTTTGTTGCCATCACAGAAACATGAAGACCATGACAGGAATACATTCATGTTTTTTTAACCCAGTGTTTCCCAAACGTGTTGTGACTGCATCTCTTTTTCAGCAGGTTAGGTTAAAAAAATATATTACATGACCCCCAGCTCTACCTTTATTTCCATGCCTCCGTTCCAGGTCATCTTATAACATCAACTTAAAATGCTGCTGTAATCCCTGCTGTCTGTTGAGCCTGCGCAAGTTAGTATCCCATCAGCTTGCACTAGCTGATGATGTCACTTTCCAAGTTTCTTTTTTAATAGGGGGAGGTGTGTTTCTCAAAAGAGAAAGCACCTGTTGTTGAGGGTCAGTGCATGTATATCTTTCCGTCCACCCACACACATCTGTTTCTTTGCACAAAAAAATAGATGTGTATAGAACTTAAGTTGTATGTGCGCACTTGCTGTGATACAGTGGCATGTTTTCCATGGACCTGGATGCCTCCTGAACCACTCGCCCCTAGTGGGCCTTTCAAGCCCTGGTGACTAGTTGGCTTGAAGGACTCCCTGCCACCTGATATGAGACATAGAAATTTGAAGCCTACCCCTTATACGATTAATATGACAGTTGGAGTTGCCCTGGCCCAGGCCCTTCCCCTACACCCTGGATCCCTAATTCACCCCAGCAATCTTGGAGGTGATGGGACCAGGAGCTGTCCCCACTTTCTTCTGTCCCTTTGGCTGTGTCTTCCAAAATGATTCTGCTTGTCCCTAGCAGTAGTCTTATGGTACTGTTGCCAATTCACTTCCATTTTGGCAGTCTGATCTCTAGGGGTAGTTCCAGAAGACTACTACTATGAGTTAGGTGGCAGAAGTTTTGAAAAGGCAGCTATAAGGGCAGGAGCAAGTGGGGATTGCTCCTACCCACATGGGACCCCTAGACATGTTAAAGTGAGTCGGGGGTCCTCAGAGGCAGGGTGTGAGGGAGGGAGTACTGTGGCCAACCTTAGATTAATTGTATTAAAGGGCAGACTTCAGATTTTTCTTCCACTGTTCAGTCTAGGGGGAGCCCTTCCAGCCCACTAGCTACCAGGAAAGAGAGGTAGGGTGAGTCCTTCCAGCCCACTAGCCAACAGGAAAGAGAGGTCCCCTGGGCCTCTATGTATACAGGGAAATGTGCCATAGTGGATTTTTTTATTGTTGTTTTTCTTTTTTTTTTGGGGGGGGGGGGGGGTTGCAGCCATGGTCATGACATCAAATATGATTTTGTTACCCTATTTAGGATCACAAATGATAAGTAGTAGTAGTAGTAGTTTGTGAACTGTGAGAGACAAGGTAGATAGAAAAGTAAGCTGCATAGCTCTTCATATTACAAATATATTGAAAACAAGTTAAGTGCCTTCTTCCTTAGCGTCCCTCCGGCCCAGCCCAGTGATTGACTGATGGGTTGTGCACACCTTCCAGCAGGTGGAGACTGAGACTTCTGACTCATTAGAGATAGCCAATAAGAGCCCTTGCCAGATAGTAGAGTCCAGTATTCTCAGTCTCCAGCAGGTGGAATGTGGTGAGCCCTGTCAGTCTCTTCTTCCTTTCTGTGTGTAAAAAAAACAACAACCAAAAACAGAATTATTATTTAGTTTAATTTTACTTTCCTTATTTTCTATGCACCTACTATTTGGGAACCTTGTGGAGGTAGTGGTCTATAGGGGCCTTCAGTTACCTCGGAGGTGTTACACCCGGGTGGCCAGGTCCCTCCCCCCCCCCCCCCCCCAATCCTCCCTGCCTGTTGAAATCCAACTCTGCGGGTCTTTTGGCGACTTAGACTCTTCGGGGGAAGAGATTCTGAATCAGGGAGAGGCAGCTGTATTTAGTAAAAAAAAAAAAAGCACTGCTGGGACCGGGCTGTGCAGCTCTTTTTCTTTTCCCCTGCTGCGTTTCAGCCTTTCTCTCTTGGGGGCATTGAAAAAAAAAAAGTGCATTTTGCAGGGAACCGGGTGTTCAAGCTCACCGTCCCTTTTCCGGTCATGGCAGAAAAGTTTAAGCCGGGACGTGGACAAATTGGGCCATTGTAAGTACTGCACTTGTTTAGACAGCGCTTCTGTACCGGGTCCTGTGGTGGTGAGTTCGTCTAATTCGTGGGGAGCTGATGCTGCGCTTCCCTCTGTTAGTTTGGCGGTTCCTGTTTTGGCAGGAACCACCGCCATTTTGCCGCCCCCAGCTGATCTTCCGATTTCTCAGTCCCCTTCGCCGCTGCAGTCTCAGCTGGCCAGCGTTTCCAATCTGCCTACAGGCTCTGGGGGAGACCTTTCCCCCAAAGTTCTTTTTTCAGATGTGTAAAGCGTTTTTACTGAGGCAGTCAGATCCTTCTCTTTCCTCTCCAGCAGCAGGGCAGGGGCAGAGTTTGCAGCTCTCGGCTAAAAGGCCTAGAACGTCTTGTGAGCCTCATGAGGATTTGGATTCTGATCCAAATTTCACCATGCCCTCTTTAGAGGACCAGGCTTTGCTCCAAGGGGATCTTTTGAAGATCCTTCCATCTCTTTGAAGTCAGACTTGGATTCTATGATCCCTGGGGAGGATTCCTCAGTTCTTAGAATTTTTCATAAGGAGGATCTTCAAGATTTAATTTCCCAGGTTTCATCTACTTGATGAATAGAAGGAGTCTCCCCCTCCGCAGCCTCGTAAGGTGGATCTCCTGTTGAAGGGAGTTTGCAAGCCAGGGAAGACGTTTCTCATGCATCAAGATATTCGGGACGTCATTCAGGCCCAGTGGGATGCTCCGGACTTGGCCTTCAGATCTGCAAAATCTATGGTCCATCTTTATCCAGTTCCTGAAGCTGACGGGACCCTTTTAAAGCCTCCGGTGGTTGATGCTGTGGTCTCCACGGTCACAAAACGCAATATGGTGCCGGTGAATGGAGGTTCGGCTCTTAAAGACTTACAGGATCGCTAGCTAGAGTCTTTACTCAAGAGTAGTTTTGATGGCTTTGGCGGTGCAGGCTGCCATTTGTGGTTCTCTGGTGGCTAGGGCATGCTTTCGGTGGTCCAAAAAGGTCCTAGACTGACCTTCGGATGATTTGGCCTCTATTGACGCTGAAGTGGTGAAGCTGGAGATGGGCTCGGCCTTCTTAGCGGATACTTTGTACAACTTATTGAGAGCGTCGGCTAAGTCTATGGCCTTAGGAGTGGCTGCTAGGAGGTCTCTGTGGCTGAAAGGTTGGTCAGCAGATGCAGCTTCTAAATCTAAACTCAGTATATTTCCCTTTAGGTGCTCTCTCTTGTTTGGTGAGGACTTGGATAAATTGTTTCGTAGTCTGGGAGAGTCTAAAGTCCCTAGACTCCCGGAGGTCCGGCCAAAGCCCTCAGGTCGCTCTTCATTTTCGCCTCATGGTCGAGGGCGCGACTTTCAATGATCTCAGCTGGGTAGGTCGGCTCCAGTTCAGCACTCTCGTTTCTTTCAAAGGACTCAGGCCTTTCGTGGTGCTCAAAGGGGAGGTAAGGACTCAGGAGCCTCCTTCCAGGTGCCCTCTCGATCCTCCCAATGAAGTTTTCGGGCCCCAGCCTCTGGTTCCCGTGGGAGCGCATTTGGCGCAGTTCTTCCAGAGGTGGACCCAGATTACCATCAACCTGTGGGTCTTGGAGGTTATTTGAGAAGGGTACATCTTAGAGTTTGCGTATCCTTTGGCAGACGCCTTTCTGGAGTCTCCCTGTCGAGCTTGCTTCAAGATGGGAGTTGTAAGGGGGATTCTAGACAGGCTTCTCAGCCTTCAGGCTATTTGTCCCGTGCCCACCTCAGAACTTGGTCAGGGGCGGTAAGAAGGTTCTTTCAGGCCCATTCTGGATCTCAAAGCAGTCAATCGAGCTCTCAAGGTATCCGCTTTTCATATGGAGACTCTCCAGTCAGTTATTGAAGCGGTCAGAACCGGAGAATTTCTGACAGCTTTAGATCTGACGGAAGCTTACCTTCATATTCCCATCTGTCCCTTACACCAACGCTTCTTGCGATTTGCCATTCTCGGCCAGCATTTCCAATTTCGGGCGTTGCCGTTCGGTTTGGCAACAGCTCCCAGAACATTTACCAAGGTGATGGTCGTGATGGCAGCAGCTCTATGCAAAGAGGGGGTTCTTGTTCATCCATATCTAGACGATTGGCTCATTCGGGCCAGGTCATTTCAGGAGAGTCGGCAGGTCGTGGTCAGAGTGCTACAATTCCTGCAGTCCCTCGGGCGGATAGTCAATTTCCAGAAGAGTCGACTGCACCCCTCTCAGTCTCTGGATTACTTGGGGGTGTGCTTCGACACTCTGAAGGGTCGAATATTCTTGACGGAAGCCCAGATTCTCAAGTTGCAGACCCTGGTCCGCCAGTTCAACCATCAGCGAAAGGCTGTCTTCAGGTTCTAGGTTCTATGGCAGCTATGATAGAGACGGTTCCCTGGGCCAGGGCTCATATGCGGTTGCTTCAGACATCCCTCCTCTCCAGGCGGTCTCATCAGAGAGACTCTCTTTGGAAAAAGCTACCGCTCCTGACTCAGGAGCGGAATGCTCTATGATGGTGGCTTCGGACATCCCATCTATCCAGAGGCATGCTGCTGGATGCTCCACAGTGGACAGTGGTTACGACAGATGCCAGTCTGAAAGGCTGGGGAGCTCATTGTCTGAGCCAATATGCGCAGGGTCTCTGGTCACCGGAGGAGGCGACCAGTTCCATCAACCTCTTGGAGCTGTGGGCAATCCACCTAGCGCTCTGGGCCTTTTCCCCCCTGCTAGAAAGCCGGCAGTGCGCATCATGTCCAACAATTGCACAGCAGTGGCTTATGTCAATCGTCAAGGAGGAACAAAAAGTCTTCCCTTACAGCAGGAAGCTGCGCTCCTCCTGGACTGGGCAGAGTCCCATCTGATAGCCCTGTTGGCGGCTTACGTGGCAAGAGTGGAAAATGTACAGGCGGATTTTCTCAGTCGCACTACTCTGGATCTCGGGGAGTGGGCTCTAGGCACAGACGCGTTCCAGCTAATCATGCGTCGCTGGGATCTTCCAGTCTTGGATCTTTTCGCCTCAACAGCCAATGTGAAGGTCCCGAAGTTCTTCAGTCGACGGAGGGACCCCAAGTCGCAAGGACTCGATGCGCTCCTTCAGCCGTGGTCGGAGGGTCTTTTCTATGCATTCCCTTAGTGGCCACTGTTGGGTCGCCTGATCCAGAAGGTAGAGGCCTACAGGGGTCGAGTGCTTTTGATAGCCCCAGACTGGCCGCGCAGGCCTTGGTACGCCGATCTTCGCGGTCTTTTGGTAGGCCTCCTCTACGATTCCCAGTCTTCCCGGGGTTATTGATGCAGGGTCCTGTTTATTATCCAGACCCCAGTCAATTTTGTCTTAAGGCTTGGCTATTGAGCGGGCGCGGTTGACTGAGAGGTTACTCATCAGGAGTGATTTCCACTATGCTCAAGTCTCAACGTCGTTCCACTTCTCTCAATTATATCAGAACGTGGAGAATTTTTGAGGAGTAGTGTGAGAGCGCAGGGGTTTCTCCTTTTCACACTTCTGTTTCACAGATTCTGGATTTTTTGCAGCGGGGGCTTGATAAGGGGTTAGCTTTGTCCTAACTTAAGGTGCAGATCATAGCGTTATCTTGCTTCAGTGGTCGGATTCTAGGTAAGTCCCTGGCCTCTCATCTAGATGTTCTCCATTTTATGCGGGGGGACAGGTCTTCTGCGCCCTCCCGCGTGGAGTATTTTTCCTTTGTGGGATCTCAATTTGGTTCTTTCGGCTCCCTTTGTGCCTCTAGTTTCCTGTACATTGAAGGATCTTACTCTCAAGGTAGTTTTTCTCGTGGTGATTACATCAGCTAGGAGAGTGTCGGAGTTGCAGGACTTTTGTGTCGGTCGCCGTTCTTGGAGTTCGCAAAGGATAGAGTGGTGTTGTGACCGGTTCCGTCCTTTCTTTCCAAAGTCTTGTCACTTTCCATGTTTCATAGTCGGTAATTTTGCCAGTCCTGGGGTCCTCCTCAGGTTCGGAGGAGCAGCGTCGCCTCAAGTGTCTAGACGTTAGAAGGGCACTCAAATTCTATCTGAGGATTACAGAGAAGTTTCGGCAAACAGATCGCTTGTTTGTCCTTATAGGCGGAACCTGGACAGGGTTGATGGCTTCCAAACCCACTATTTCTCATTGGCTCAAGGAGATGATTGCTTCGGCGTAACTTTTGGCTGGTAAGCCAGCTCCTGTGGGAGTTAAGGCTCATTCTACCAGAGGTCAAGCTGCTTCTTGGGCCGAGTATTCTTTGGTTCCTCTGCTGGAAATTTGCAGAGCGGCGACTTGGTCCTCCTTGCATTCTTTTGCTAAGCATTACAGATTAGATGTACAGAGTCAGCAGGATTCAGCGTTTGGGGCACAGGTGCTTACATTGGGGCTGCTGGGGTCCCGCTCGTGATTTCACTGCTCTGTTACTTCCCATTAGTCAATTACTGGGCCGGTCCAGAGGGACACTAAGGAAGGAGAAATTAGGCCTTACCTGCTAATTTGCTTTACTTTAGTCCCTCCGGACCGGCCCAGATCCCTCCCAATTTACAGTGTGTTTTTATAGTTGGATTTAGCCGGTTCATCCTTTCTTGAGACTGGAGCTGTTGCTCTATGCATCTTTATTGTTTAAAAAAAAAAAAGAGTTTGTACCTTTGTTATGCTTTGGTGCCTGTGGAGAGTGAGGTACTTTGCCATATTGCACAGGCTTTTCTTGTCTCTGGCTTCTCAGGTTCCCGGGTGCACAGTATGTATGAGGTCGTTTTCCTTTCTTCTGCTTTGCTACTGTATACTGGACTCTACTATCTGGCAAAGACTCTTATTGGCTATCTCTGATGAAGTCTCAGTCTCTACCTGCTGGAAGGCGTGCACAACCCATCAGTCAATCACTGGGCTGGTCTGAGGGACTAAAGGAAAGCAAATTAGTAGGTAAGGCCTAATTTCTCCTTTCTTTCTCAAAACCTTCCTCCTCTCCCTCCTCCCAAGCAATTTCTATATCTCTTGGCATAAAAAATGAATTTCTGTTTACAGCAGTGTGTGATCTACAGACCTCCAGCAAAGACATTCAGAAGATTGCAATAAAGTGGAAGGTGGTATCAGATATTTTAAAATGCCATAATTTTGATTGGAGCAGCTCTGTTACAAAAAGTTAAAAACTAGGTGATCCTGTTCTCCTCTCAAGGAGCCCTTTTTCAGGTGATAAGTAACAGAAACTAGGTAATTCTGGACCTGATATTTGCATATTTTACATATTTTATTTCATTAAAATTTTTATAAACCGCCCTCCTGGCCTAGAAGGTGACCCAGAGTGATGTACAAAAATGAGAAATGTGTTTCTGATGTCACTGTTGGTGACTCCATGAACCACCATGATCATTGTGCTTTGGTTTCAAATAAAGGCAGAGATGAGTCAAAAAAGGTCAAGGTCCTAGACTGCAGGAGTCCCACACTGATGAAAGGGAAACATACCTTAGGGAGCCACTGGCAGGATGATCAAGTGGAAGGACAGTGTGTAAGACTGAAACAATCCATTACAAGGGCAAATGTCTATAGTAGGACCATTAAAAAAAAAAAAGAGAGAGAACAGAATATTTTTCAAAATAATTGCCTGAAAATATAAGGGCAAAAAAGGTCTGAAATTTAAAAAGTACAAGAAATCCCAGATAGATGAGGAGAAAAATAAATATTTGGAAAACACAAGGGCAAAAAAGATCTGAAATCGAAAAAGTACAAGGAATCCCAGAAAGATGAGAAGAAAGATAAATATTTGGAAAGAAAGTTTTCTGAAATATAGAATGAGAAACAGGTTATGAAAAATTGCAAAGGCAGTAAAACAAGGTGACATTTTATGGGTATGTTATCGAAAAGAGGAAGCAAAGGGTTGAGATTGTAAAGCTGAAGCAGAAAGGGAGGAATGTGAGAGAATGATAAGCAAAAAGCAGAAATACTGAACAAACACTTTCACTTCCTGCTTATTAAAGAAGAGATTGGTGATGAACAGATGGTAGAGAGGTAACCCTTATTGCATTTCCAGAAGAGAAGTTCGTATGTACAGTGGCTATAAAAAGTCTACACCCCCTTAAACATTTTTCATGTGTTGTGTTAGTGCATCAGACTTGCATACATTTAAATAATGACGGGTTTTTTTTGACTCAATATACCATGCTCCATGTTTTCCTGAGAAAATATTTTAATGGGGAATAAAGCATATATATACCCAGAAAACAAAACATGTGCAGCAGTGGGATGTCTCCACCTTCCTAAGTTAATACTTGGTAGACGTGCCTTTGGGAACAATTAAAATTGTGGGATAGATCACCGCCAGCTGTAGACACCTAGATTTGTCAGTATATCATTCTTGTTTATGAATTTATTAAAACTCTATCAAGTTCTTTAAGGAGTGTTGATAGACAACAATCAACTCGTGCTATGGATTTTTGATTGAATTGAGAATGGGGCTCCTATTGGACATTTATCGTCTTGTTCCTTAGCTAATCCATTTTAGTGGCTATGTGCTTTGGGTCACTGTCATGCTAAAACATGAGCTGCCATTTAGCTTTCTTACAAAGGGCAGCAGGTTTTCTTGAAGGCCTTGAAGAAAGACCGTTTCTGTGCCTTTTTCCATTCATTTCATTTCTATGCTGACATGTGTTCTAATTCAGGGGCGTAGCCAGACACCCAATTTTGGGTGGGCCTGGGCACAAGATGGTTGGGCAGAAGAACTCCGCCTTGTCCCACAAGTGATTTGGTGTCTCCCTCTTTCGACTGCATGCCATATGGTCTCTCAAACATCCCCCCTCCTCTACATACCTTTTAAATGGCAGATTTTCACTGGCAGCGAGCAGCAACTAATACACACTGCTCATGTTGGCCCCACAGCGTTCCCTCTGATGCAACTTCCTTTTTCCACATAAGTGGGAATACATCAGAGGGAAGACTATGGGGCCGGTGCGAGCAGTATGTATCAGTCACTGCTTGCTGCAGGCGCTGCTATTTAAAAGGTATGCAGGAGAGACAGTTGTTGAGAGTTTTTAGCTGGTAGGGCTTGGGGATCCCTGCCAGCCACATCATAGGTGTACTGCTACTGGGTGGGCCTGGGCCCACCCTTGGCTATGCCACTGTAATACCTGCTGATGAGAAACATCCCTATAATATGGTACTGCTAATACCATGCTTCACAGTATGGATGGTGTTTTCTGGATGATGTGCTGTGTTGGATTTGCACCAGTTTTGATGCTTTATAGTCAGGTCAAAAAATGTTTTGTTTTAGTTTTGTCAGCCCAGATGAGATTCAAGGTGGGCTTGCTTGAGTAACGGTTTCTACACTGCCATCCAGACTAGATTTGTGGAGTGGTCGGGATATTATCGTCATATGAGTCATGGCTTTTTGGAAGTTGCCATTGATTTCTCGGTTGCCTCTGTGATCATTCTTTCTTGCCCACTCATCCAGTTTGGATGGACACCGAGGGGCCTTTTTAAATAAAGTTTAATGCACACTAGGTGCTAAGAAGCTCATAGGCATAAAATGGGCTTCTTAGCATTTAGTGCACACTAAGCTTTAGTAAAAGGGCTCCTGAAGAGGGAAGGAGTAAAAAAGAAGGCGTAATGTAACAAAACTTGAGTCTTGGCCAGGAGTTTGACAATTAATATTTAATGTAACATATAGAATAATGTTTCAGATGAGAGAAGTATATGGTAGGGAGTAAGGCACTCGTATATATATCACAGAGAGGGCAGGCTAATAGATGAATACAGCAAATGTTCTTGTGGACATGCTGAAGCGAAAGTAATAGATTTCAAGAAATCATGGAAAATTGAAGAGAATCCCTTGAAGTGGGAAAGTGAAGAAAATTAAGCAAAACAATCAAGTAGGCTTTGCATTATAGAAACTGGAAAGAAAAATGGGCAGATTATTTTGGCCTTTTGGTCTTTCTCTGTTATGAGCATGTCTAAAAATTGAAATGTTTATTCTGTTTTCCTAATGTAACCAGGCCCTCCGAGCTGAAAGATTTTTCCTCTCCTCTTTTTTTTTTAAATAGTATTGAATATTTTTTGTGCTAGGTCTGCTAGGTCTGTATGCCTAAAATGTTACTAAGTCTCAATTTTGCATAAATTAAGCCCTATTTGTATACATCTTGTCTTGGCCAATTCACCCCCAGTCAATACTCAAACATATGTCTGCCAAAAATGTACTTGCAGCAAGGACAAATGAAAAAATTGTACCAAGAGTTTGAAAAATGCAGTTGTAATGCTGCATGTTCTCAGCTACCCTAAACAAAAACCCTTTTGCACAAGATTTTAAGACTGACCCAAATCTCTGGCACATACTACATCATTGGATTCATCACAGTATGAATGAAACTCATTAGCCTTTTTCAGGCATGCAAAGTTGCTCTTGTAATGTCAGCAACATCTTGAAGAGGGCAGAGGAAGTGCACACAGCATAATTATGTTATGACATCAGCACATTCTAGCATAAGAAACTGAAAATGTCTATTTCAGCTAGCTTACAAATTTGTTTTAATGTGTCCTTAAATACATACATGACCCAGCTCTAGATGAAATAATGAGGGGGCAAAAAGCAATAGCAATACACATTTGTGGAAAAAATGTATTAGAGTAAAAAATCAAAATCAAAACAGTCAAATGTTTCCTCTGGTGAGAGGATCAGCTGCCAGAGAACCATGAGACCCTGGAAGAAGTGAAGGAAGCCGCCTAGTTCCCTCCAGTTCTCCAAGAGATGCTGAGAAGGATTTATCAGCCTCCTAATGCAGTGTGTCAAACTGCAATTCTGTAGGGCTGCAAACCAGTCAGGTTATCAGGATATCATTAATGAATATGCATGAGATACATTTGTATGCAGTGAAGGCAGTACAATCAAATATATCTCATGAATGCTCATTAAGGATATCACGAAAAACTGACTGGTTTGTGGCCCTCCAGGATTGCATTTTGACATCCCAATTTAATGGGTTGAATACATCTGAAAAGAGCTATCCAAAAAACTCAGAATATTTATTTTTTTATTTTTTATTTATAGGTTTAACTAGCCGTTAAGCCCGTAACAACGGGCTAGTTTTTGGTTTTCCTATGGCCCCCCCTCTCACCCCACCCCACCACCAACAACTCTGCTCTCTCCCCTGCCCTCCCCCCCCCCATGTCCAGCAGCCCTCCTCTCTCCCCTGGCTTCCCCCCCATGTCCAGTAACCCTGATCTCTCCCCTACCCTCCCCCCATGTCCAGCAAGCCTACTTTCTCCTCTGCCCTCCCCCCATGTCCAGCAACCCTGCTCCCCCCATGTCCTTCTCCCCAAACCGCCGGCACTCGATTTCCGCGTCTGGGGCCACGCCTCTTGGGGTGAAACGTCAGTCGTCACTGCCGCCACGGCTCCTCCCCTTAGGGCTCCGCAAATCAGAGGCGAGGAAGGCGAGTCACGTGGGCGTCCAGGGCCAAGCCTCTTGGGGTGAAACGTCAGTCGTCAGCGCCGCCATGGCTCCTCCCCTCGCACCATCCTCGTGGAGTCGCCCCGCATTTGGATGACGTCTAAACTTCAGAGGGAGGGGGCGTGGAACTCGCCAGGTGTTCGGGGTGGAGTCGCCGCACCTCTAGACTGTTGCTCTGAACGTTCGGACTCTACTGCGCATTTGCAGGTGAGTCGGTCACGTCTCATTTATACGTTTGATAATTAAGTCCAAGACAATACATCTTGACACAGAAACAAGAGGGGTTCACCAATTAACATATGAAGAACAAGCCTAATACAAAGGAAGCTAAGAAAAAAACAAACCACCTCAACCCAGTCCACAATAAAGCAAGGCGGACAAGGAAGAAAACCAAGAAATAATATCGGGAATGTAACCAAATGGAAGTAATTAGGCAATATTACATCCTATGGAGTCGAAGTACTAACTGGTGCAGACAGTCGAGGCGGGGACAGTCTACTCATAGAGTCCAAAAAGGTAGACAACTGTACTGGATCAAAGAAAATATATTTCATTGATTGGTATTTAATAACGCAGTTACAAGGATAATTCAACCAAAATAAAGCCCCAAGCTCCAATACTTGAGGCCTTAATTGAAGAAATTGCTGTCTTCTTCTTTGGGTGGGTCGTGAGACATCTAGAAAAACCTGTACTTTACAGTTCAAAAACAACATCCCTCTGTTCCAGAAGAAAAGCTTCAAAATCCAATCTCTGTCCAGCTCCAAAACAAAAGTTAGCTATCAGAGTAGCAGATTCAGTCAACTCATCACCTTTTTCTGACAACTGAGTTACCTTTAAAACATTAGAAGTGATCACAGGACCCAAATCCTTTTGCTGAACACCCTCTTTACTTACAAAGGGAGGAAAATAATAAACCCTTGATAATGATGGGCAAGATTGCTCAAGAATTTTTAATACTGCCAGGAAATAACACTTTAAAGTAAGTGCAGCAGCCATAGAAGGAACTTTTGGAAAGTGAATAAACCTTAGAGTCCTCCTTCATATAGTATTCTCTTAAGTTTTTCAACTTCTGATGCAGCACACCATTGTCTTTCATAACCGCCAACTGTATATCCAATAAAGAATTAACACATACCTCCCATGGGGGAATTTTACTCTAAGTACTGGAGACCCTTAAATTCTCAGGACCTCCACGAAACCCTTGTGTTAAAGTAGTCAAAGTAGAAAAATTTATTAGAAATAGATAATTCAGACTTTGCAAAGGCTTCCCAGAAGGTATCCAATGTAACAAGAGAGGATTTTACTGCGAAGATAGGTGTTCCACCGTCCACAGTCCCTCCTCCTTCAGTCAGACTATCTCGTGCCACTACCTCTGCAACTGGATCCCCTCTGCCTGTATCATCAACAGGCGATGTCTCGGGAAGCGTGACTCGGTGTCATACTGGATCCGTGGGACTGCTCCTGTCCTCCAGGCTCAGTGTGGTGTTTACCACAAGCTGGGATGCTGACTCTCCTGCCCTTGGCAGTGCAGCTCCTGGCCAGGATTCACCACTGACTGTGGTGATAAATCCATTGGTCCTGCCGTCGGAAGGGAAGACTTAGCCACAGGGTAAGTTCAAGTCTTACCCTTTCCTGTGACCTTCACAAGGTACAGGAAAAAGAAATGCCAGCAGCTGGAGAGAGGCTCTCAACGCCACCACCTTTCAAAGGGGATGGGACTTGATATACTGCTTTTCTGTGGTTACAGTTAAAGCAGTTTACATATTATGTACAGGTACTTATTGTATTTGAGGCAATGGAGGGTTAAGTGACTTGCCCAGAGTCACAAAGAGCTGCAGTGGGAATTAAACCTAGTTCACCAGGATCAAAGCCCTGTACACTAACCACTAGGCTACTCCTCCACTTCCAGGTGCTACCTTGCCCCCAGAAAACTTCAGAATACTTATTTCAGCTAAATTATTTGTCTGTATAATTGTGTGCTCTATTTTATAGGTATTTCAGTGAGAGCATGAATAATGGATACACATATATATTTATTTATATAAGCCACATTGAACCGGCAAATAGGTGTGAAAATGTGGGATACAAATGTAACAAAACAAACAAACAAACAAAAAAATATATATATATATACACACACAGTGCAATCTGCTTAAGTGCAAGGGTCTGGGACCAAAGAAGTACATACAATTAACCGGAGCGTGCACTTAACCATTGTGACCCAAAGAAGCTTGACATCTGATAAACATATGTACAGTACTGTTCATTATTATACATACAGTATACAGTCTCCGTTAACTGACGTTAGGCTTACTTGAAGTAATCAGTTATAGTCCTCTGTACACTATTGGGTCTGTGAGTTCCATAGACTACGTCTGCCAGACGGTAAAAACTGTCATAGCACTGACATCCAGTAGCCTCCAGATTGGCCCGCACGGTGTTGACTCTCCAGCGCTCTTGCAAAAGTGACAGGAGGAGGTTGTTGAATTTCGTCAGCATGTGCCTCGTTGCTCATTTCATCATCTGTTTCATCATCAGCCGTTGTTGCCTGCGTGTAGGTGCATATCTCGACATCAGTGATGTCGTCAGGTGTTTGTAGATCGTAATCAACAGCTATGTAGCGATGAAACTCCTCTTCAGTAACACCTGCTGGGATGTCAATAACCTGTTCATCTGACGCGTTTGCAACAGCTGCATCTGTTTCGTCCCTCTCCACATCCTTAACAAAGCTTGTCCGCTTGTAGCAGTTCACAATGGTTGCCTGTGTAACATGATTCTAGGCTTCTTTTTGCATATGTAGGGAATCCAACTGTGATAGATTACGAGCCAGTTCAACAGCACGTTTATCCTTGCCACTCTGGTCATCCATAACGCTCATCAGACAACGTAGCACAAGAGCCCGATAATGTTGTTTGAAATTGGCTATTATGCCCTGATCCATAGGTTGGATCAGAGAGGTAGTGTTTGGTGGCAGGAAGTCCACCTTGACGTTTGACAGCCTGACATCATCCCTGTGTGCAGCACAATTATCACAAAGCAACAAAATCTGACGCTTTTGTGCCCACATTCTAGTGTCTAACTTCTTTAGCCACTGCTTCCAAATTTCCCCAATCATCCATGAATTTGCATTAGCCTTGTATGACACAGGAAGTTGCTTAACTTTCTTGAAGCAATGGGGCTGTTTGCTCTTTCCAGTGACAAGGGGTTCCAACTTCTCACTCCCATCCATATTGCAGCAAAGGAGGATCATCAGTCGGTCCTTCGACGTTTTACCTCAAATAGTTTCAGCATGTTTGAATGCAAGTGTTCCATCAGGAATCGCTCGCCAGTAGAGACCGTTTTTGTCAGCATTGAAAATGTCACGAGGTGCAAACTCGTTCAAGATGGTAGGAAGAACTGAAACAACCCAATTTTCAGCACCAAAGTCATCAGCGTCTTGTTTTTCACCATGCTGTTTCTTGAATTTTATGTTGTTCCTCTCCTTCCATCTTTCCAACCATCCAACAGTGGCTTTGAATTCAGTTAGTCCAAGACTTTCAGCAGCTGATTAGCTTTCTCCATAAGCAGTGGACCACTGACAGGAAACTGTCAGCTCCTGACTTGAGAAAACCACCGAAGAAGAGCATCTTCTACCTCCTCAGCTTTTCCTGCCCTTTTACGTTTCCTCTGTGGATTTGTATTGTTTTGCCAGTCTTCCAGAAGCTGATCTTTCTGCTTCAAGACATGTGAAATTTGACTGGGATTGACACCATATTCTTTAGCAATAGATGCTTGACTTTGTTTGTTTTCTAATTTTTTAAGAACTTCTATTCATTCAGCCAGTGGTAAAGTCTTACAGTTCCGCCGCAACGACGACAACTCCAGTGTACACTCTAACAACATTGTTTCGCTTATTGTGCCTGTGGTAGTTAAAGGGGCGGTAAATTTGAAATCTGCAGAGGAGCAGTTTTAAACCATGCATATAAGCGAATCTTGCACTTACCAGTGGTGCGCTAAACTGAAGTTTGTCCCCATAGAAATTGATGGCGCCAAAAACGGGACTGAAGTACGGCATGCAGTTAAACAGAGCATGCACTTATCCAACGTACACTTAAATGGAGTGCACTGGATATATATGTGTAGGTGTAATATGTGTGTACAGGCAATGTTTGTATTTGATAGGATGAAAGGAAGGGTGAAATTTAGCAAGCATGTTTATCGTTTATTCATTTACTAGACAGTCACTTATTAGAAAAGTAAATCAGAATGGTTTACAATATAAAATAAAATTAAAATAATATTAAAACAGTAAATAAATATACTTTGAAATCCATTTATGATAGGAAAGCACTACACATACAGATTTCACAGACTACGATTGTAAAAACATTAGTAAAAACACAAAAACTAATAATTTTTTTTAACTTAATTTATCCTTTATTTCTGTTTTAAATATTACATAAGCACATAAGTACTTAAGCACTGCCACGCTGGGAAAAGACCAAAGGTCCATCAAGCCCAGCACTCTGTCTCCGACAGCGGCCAATCCAGGCCCCAAGAACCTGGCAAAAACCCAAAATTTAATAACGATCAATGGACTTTTCCTTCAGGAATCTGTCCAGACCCCCTTTAAACTCAGCAAGGCCAGCTGCCGTCACTACCTTCTCCGGCAATGAGTTCCAGAGTCTAACCACATGCTGAGTAAAGAAAAATTTTCTCCAATTTGTTTTAAACCTACCACATTCTAATTTCATCTTGTGTCCTCTAGTTCTATTATTGTTAGAAAGCGTAAACAAACGCTTCACATCTGTCCGCTCTACCCCACTCATTATTTTGTAGACCTCTATCATATCACCCCTCAGCCGCCTTTTCTCCAGGCTAAAGAGTCCTAGCCGTCTTAACCTCTCCTCATAAGGTAGTCGTCCCATCCCTTTTATCATTTTCGTGGCCCTTCTCTGCACCTTCTCCAATTTCTTTATATCTTTTTTGAGATGAGGCGACCAGAACTGAACACAATACTCCAGGTGCGGTCGCACCATGGAGCGATATAACGGCATTATAACATCCTCATGCTTGTTTTCCATCCCTTTTCTAATAATACTCAACATTCTGTTCGCCTTCTTAGCCGCCGCAGCACATTGAGCGGAAGATTTCAACGTCCTATGCACGACTCCCAGATCTCTTTCTCGGTCCGTAACTCCTAAAGCGGAACCTTGCATGACATAGCCGTAATTTGGGTTCCTCCTTCCCACGTGCATCACTTTGCACTTGTCAACGTTGAACTTCATCTGCCATTTGGACGCCCAATCCCCCAGTCTCACGAGGTCCTCTTGTAATCTTTCACACTCCTCCCGCGACGAGACGACCCTGGATAACTTTGTGTCATCTGCGAATTTAATTACCTCACTAGTTACTCCCATCTCAAGGTCATTTATAAATATGTTAAAAAGCAGCGGTCCCAGCACAGACCCCTGAGGGACCCCACTAACTACCCTTCTCCATCGAGAATACTGACCATTCAACCCTACTCTCTGCTTCCTGTCTTTTAACCAGATCTTAATCCATAATAATACACTGCCTCCGATCCCATGACTGTCCAGTTTCCTTTGGAGTCTTTCATGAGGCACTTTGTCAAACGCCTTCTGAAAATCTAGATATACAATATCCACCGGCTCCCCTTTGTCCACATGCTTGTTCACCCCCTCAAAAAAATGCAGTAGATTTGTGAGGCAAGACTTCCCTTCACTAAATCCATGCTGACTTTGTCTCAGCAGCCCAACTGACTCTCGAAAAAGATATGTTTTTAAACCTTTACGAAAATGAGTATAAGAATCCTCAAGCCTAAGTTCTTTAGGAAGACAGCTCCAAAGAGACGGTGCTAGGCTGGTTATTCTAGGAGCAGGGTCTGAAGAAGTGCGTTTAAACTGACTAACACCACAATCTGCTGCTAGAAAAGTGAGATTATCAGGCTTATTTTCGAAAGAGAAGGGCACCCATCTTTTGACACAAATCAGGAGATGGGCGTTCTTCTCACAGGGTCGCCCAAATGTGCATAATCGAAAGCCGATTTTGGGCGTCCTCAATTGCTTTCCATCGCGGGGACGACCAAAGTTCATGGGGGCGTGTCGGAAGCATAGCGAAGGCGAGACTGGGGCATGCCTAACACATGGGCGTCTTCGACCGATAATGGAAAAAAGAAGGGCGTCCCTGACGAGCACTTGGGCAAGTTTACTTGGTCCATTTTTTCTTATGACCAAGCCTCAAAAAGGTGCCCAAACTGACCAGATGACCACTGGAGGGAATCGGGGATGACCTCCCCTTACTCCCCCAGTGGTCACTAACGCCCTCCCACCCTAAAAAAAACTTTTTAAATATTTTTTCCAGCCTCTGTGCCAGCCTCAAATGCCATACCCAGCTCCATGACAGCAGTATGCAGGTCCCTGGAGCAGTTTTAGTGGGTGCAGTGCATTTCAGGCAAGCGGACCCAGGCCCATCCCCCCCTACCTGTTACACTTGTGGTGGTAAATGTGAGCCCTTCAAAACCCACCAGAAACCTACTGTACCCACATGTAGGTGCCCCCCTTCACCCCTTAGGGCTATGGTAGTGTTATACAGTTGTGGGTAGTGGGTTTTGGAGGGGTTTGGGGGGCTCAGGAACCAAGGTAAGGGAGCTGTGCACCTGGAAGCAATTTCTGAAGTCCACTGCAGTGCTCCCTAGGGTACCCGGTTGGTGTCCTGGCATGTCAGGGGGACCACTCACTATGAATGCTGGCTCCTCCCACGACCAAATGGCTTGGATTTGGTCGTTTATGAGATGGGTGTCCTCAGTTTCCATTATCGCCAAAAAATCGGGACAACCATCTCTAAGGTCGACCTAAATTGCGCAATTTGGGCGTCCCCTACCGTATTATTGAAACGAAAGATGGTGCCCATCTTGTTTCGATAATACGGGTTTCCCTGCCCCTTCGCCGGGACGTCCTGCGAGGAGGTCCTCAGGAAAACTTGGGCGCCCCTTTCGATTATGCCTCTCCATGTCTTTAAAACATTTGCAGAGAATAAGGGAGAAAGAGAGGAGAGGAGGGAAGGGGGATACAGGCAAGGGCGTATCTGAACTGCGGCGGTAGGGGGGGCCAGGGCCAGAGAGGGGGGGCACATTATAGCCCCCCCCCCCCCCGCCGCCGCCGCCATTGCCGATCCCCCTCCCCCCAGCCGCTGCCATTGCTAACCCTCCCCCTCCGTTGCTCGCCTACCTTCGCTGGCGGGGGTTGTCCGCGTCCTCCTGCCGCTGCCGGCTGCCTTTGATCCTTTCATTCTTCCATTGAAGCTGGCGCCGACGAAAAAGTTTCTTTTGAATCTGACGTCGCTGCACGTTGCACGTTGTACGTGCAGGACGTCAGACTCAGAAACAATTTCTGAGTCTGACGTCCTGCACGTACAACGTGCAGCGACGTCAGACTCAAAAGAAACTTTCGTCGGCGCCAGCTTCAATGGAAGAATTAAAGGACCAAAGGCAGCCGGCAGCGGCAGGAGGACGCGGACCTCGGCTGGCGGGGGTTGGGGTCCCCCGCCAGCGAAGGTAGGCGAGCAACGGAGGGGGAGGGTTGGCAGCGGTAGGGGGGTCCAGGGCGAAATCTGCGGGGGCCCAGGCCCCTGAGGCCCCACGCAGATACGCCCCTGGATACAGGGGTCACTATTGTTACATACATGAAATTATGTTATTGGTTTGGAAAAGTTTATGTAACCAGCACTGTTCTCTCTAAACTGAGCAGGAATCCTCCACATATAGTCCTGCCAATGGGGGTGGGGGTGGGGTGCTGTTTCACTATCACATTTTCAATACTGAGGGACAGGCATACTCTGCAGCACTCAAGGGAAACCTACCTGTCTCTAGTGATTGAAATATTGAAGCCTCCCCTCCCCCCACAATTGGCAACAATACGGGTTGGAGGACTCCTGCTCAGCTTAGTTGGAACAGTGTAACAAGGCTGGTTGCCTTGGTTGATTTGGGAAAAAATGAACAAACTTTAAATTACGAAAACGTAAGAGAAGGTTGTCAGTGATTTTTTTTTTCTAGTTAAAGGTTTTATCATCTTTTGATGTTAAATTGATCAGACACTAACAAGAAAGGACTAAAAGATCTGGGTTTCCTATTGCATTATAAGCCATACAAATGTACTGCTTTGTCACCTTCTGATCACCCATCCATCTCTCCCTGTTTCCCACTCCCCCCACCCTTCACCCCTACTTTTCCACTTAAGTCTATACGGCTTTTATGTTTCACCTATGTGTTCTGTACTGTTGGTTTTTTATTTTTTTTAAATTGAAAATATACTCCAATACTCTCAAAACATGTCTCGCCCCACACACAGACTAATAAGGGTCTCCTAATGGCAGGCTTAAAGGTGGTAATAATAGGCACAATAGCTCCAAAGCAAAAAGGTAACTGGGAGACAGTTCTTAATTATAATAAAACTTTTTTATTGGGCTATCCAATAAGCTACATGTATATACAAAAGTTGGGATACAAAAACAATTAAAGTCCATAAAAACAAAGTGAATTAGTTACAAAAAGAATCAGAGAATTGGTAACTCTTGGTCTCCTGAACAGTGCTCTCAACCTCAAGCTCATCTTTCACAGGGTGGGCTGGCATGGACTTCCACAGCAATTCTAATAGTTTGGAAGAAGGGCCAGTGCCAGCAAGACTTCTACAGTCTGTGTCCCACAAATGGCAAAGACAGATCAGGATCAAGTATGCATATTTTATACAACATTCATATCGTATGTTGTGAGTGTGGGTGCTGTGTATCTCAGTGGGGGAGGGGAAGACATCTTAAGAATTAATTTAGTGAGTAAAATGTTAATTAGTAATACTGCTGGATTGTTGGTTTAATCATGAATTGATAGCAGCAGTTAGCGTATCTGGATTTAAAAAGATTATGGCAAGTTCCTGGAGGAAAAGTCCATAGTCTGTTATTGAGATGGTCATGGGGAAGCCACCACATGCCCCAGAACTGGTAGCATGGAACTTTGCTACTAAATGGGTTTCTACCAGGTACTTGTGACCTGGATTGACCACTGTTGGAAGCAGGATACTGGGCTAGATAGACCATTGGTCTCACCCAGCATGGCTTATTCTTATGTTCTTATGAATGTGACTTTCAGGCAGACTGGATGGTCTGGCAGACGTTTATCTGTCATCATTTTCTAGCAGGACAATCCATACTCTCCTGTATAGTGCCTTTATCCTTCTTGGTGTTAATCAGTAGCCCCTCTCCTTTACCTGTTAATATGCTTATGCAATAGTTAAACCCAGTATTTTACTCCCTCTCACTTTTGGTAGCAAGCAGTTGCTCTGTGCTCCTCTCATTTCTATTTTCTCTCACACTCCCTTGTGGCATTTCCCAGTGCTTATTGTTCTCTGTCTGGACGAGTAGGTTAATAAGACCCTGCTTGGGTTCTTTTACCTCCTGTCTATTTAAAGTATCAGCAATCAGCAGCTCCACTACATCCAGATTTCAGGTCCTTTCCCAAATGACTGTCTCTTGGCAACAGGTTCACCGTATTACTCGCTCTTTCAGATGATCAAGGCCAAGTCTCCCCAGTGACCAATTTCTCTTCCTTTAGCACACTCTGTCTCTGGAGACAGCTATGGATCAGACTGGCAATCCCTGATTAGTTGAGTCTTTTTGGGAATAGGTCTGTGCCCTTTAAGTGTGCACCAGGGACAGCTGTGGACCAGACTGGCAACCCCTGTTCTTTTCTCTCCTTCTCCCTAGTCTCCAGAGCAGGGAGCCAAAGCTCCTGTGAGTCCAAGTGTGGGGTAATCCACCTACTATGGTTCTGCTTGTTCTTTTCTGGACCATCTCCAGGCGGGAAGGGACATGACTCCTCCCTAGACAGTTTTATACTTTCTTCCAAAATCTCAAGCTTCAGTGCTAAATTAGGCCACTTTCTCAGAAGAAATCACCCACTATTAAGATTTGGTTGGCACTTTTCTAGAACTGGAAGGCACATTTTGGCAGCCTGCTACACCTACTTATGAAAAATTCCAGTTACGTTTGTCTACTTTGTATATTGTTCAACATATTCCTCTTTTTATAACCATTACTATTGAGTAAATCCAACCCCATTCACCGTTATGAGTCCCAAACTGCTATGGGAGTAACTCTAGAAGTTGCCACATAGGTCTGTCCCAGTATGGCAACACTTATGTACATACGATTTAGGTGTCGTGAATGCTTGTAAATGAAGGTATTCTAGTCATCTATGTGGACATATACTTGTAGTAAATAACATTTTCCAGCTATGTAGTATTCTGTAAGTGCATGCCAATATTTGATGGTGTGTACTTTGAAAGTGGATGTTCACATGGGCTGAGTTTTTTTTTGTTGTTGTTACATTTGTACCCCACGCTTTCATGGCAGGCTCAATGCGGCTTACATGGGGCAATGGAGGGTTAAGTGACTTGCCCAGAGTCACAAGGAGCTGCCTGTGCCTGAAGTGGGAATCAAACTCAGTTCCTCAGGACCAAAGTCCACCACCCTAACCACTAGGCCACTCCTCCACGCGTTTTGGGTGGAGCTTGGGAGGGGTTCACATTTACATACACAGATGATAAAATACTATACGTGCATTTTTTAATACTCTAGACGCAAACATTTATCCCAGCTCTGTGGCTGGTGTAAGTGATCATGCTTAAATATAGGCATGTTTTTGGCCTGTTACACTAAGAAGGTACCTACTAATTTTTATAGAATGGACTCCAAATAGGTGTGTTCTTGGCACTTAAAAAATAGATACTCCTTTGTAAAGTTGTCCTCTGTGTAGGATGAGGAAGTGGGCTGAATAATGGGAACCATTTGTAAGAGGCAACTTCACAAAATATAATTTTTTAAAGTAAATAGACTTTCTGCACATTAACACAGAAGAAGTTGTAGATTAAGTTGTAGATGCCGTATCCTTTTCAGTTCTAGTGTTCCTCGTAAATGTAATGAATGAGATTTTGTCATTTGAAATCATTACAATGAAGGAATCTGGCAACTAAGACGGTACTGCCAGCAAAGTTGCTATGATGAAGTAGTTAAGAATGTGACTGTCATGCTGTAAAAGTGTCACCTTCACAATGGACTGGAACCTGTGAATTTTATGGTACTGTTTATTAGATCAATAAAAAGGTATTGCATATGATCTTTTGAAACCACAGAAGTATATCCTCACAATGGGGATCTCAGCAGTAAATCTGAGACTGAGATTGTACTCCACATTCCCTGGTTTAGGAGTCAGGTATGTGCAAAACTAACCCATTTGGAGACCCCCCCCCCCCCCCCCCCCCCGAGGAGTAATTGAGAAAGGCAATTCCAATAAATGTTGTGAATACCTAAAAGTGCTGGTTGGATAAAGTCTTTTGGTTCTAATCTATTCTATAAGAACATCAGGTGTAGGTTATTCAATGCATTTTATACCCCTGTACTTCCAAGTACTTGGGTGAAACCAGGAAACTAGAATTGATTTTGCTGTAGATTGCTTTCAATTATGCAATGCAGTGGTTTTGCAAGCAAATGTGAGCTTAAAACACTAGAAGCATTGTAGAAAGGACATCCAACTCAGAATACGGACACAGAGTCAGTATGTCATAAAAGGATGTCCATCGCAAATGTATTTTTGAACAGCCTGTTCTAAAATACATGTGAGATGGACGTCCATGCCCTGGAAACATCCAGCATGAACATCCGTTTAAAAAGTGATATGACCAAATTATGAACAGGGAAAACGAGGGACATGGATATTTGTGTGGCAGTACTGAAATGTTCATCTTATAAAATGGACACACAGAGCAGAATGATAGTCTAATGGCTAGATCAGGAGGGACAGGTTCAAATCCGACTTCTGTTTGTGATTTTTTTTTTTTAATTGTGAGCTCTCCAAAAACAGAAAAATATCTACTGCCGAATGTACACCACTTCAATAGCCTTCAGGCTTGCAGGTGTTTTATATATTCAGGTACAGTAGGTATTTCTATTTCTCTAGAAGACTCACAATAATATATATATATATATTTAGGATTACAATTTTTAATCGTGATAGCCACCAGTCCATTGAAGGGTGGGGAGTGGGCACAGGAGGGGGGAAACATACATTTCTTTCCCCACGCATTTCCTCCCCTCCCACTCATACATTACATATCATACCTTTGCTGGTGGGGATGCCAAAGCCCTGTCAATTTAAGAAATCTGCTTCCAAAGTGGTCCCCTTCTTCCTTGTGCTGCCTCAGGAGCGGGGAAGTCAGCAGGGTGCCTCCAGCTGCTGATGCCGGCAATCACTGACCATGCTCAGTTCATATATAAACTGAGTGTGCTAAGGGAGTGCAAGTGTTGGTGTCTGGAGGTACCCCACTGACTTCCTCACTCCTGAGGCAGTACGAGGAGGAAGGCAGTGGATTTCTTGGCTGGTAGGACTTGAACTACCCCACCAGCCATTGAACAAGCAGGGGCATAGCCAGACTTTGGCAGGAGGGGGGTCCATAGCCCGAGTTGAGGAGGCACATTTTAGCCCCACCCCCAGCGCTGCTGCCCCCCCCCCCCCCCGCCATTGCTGACTTTGCCCCCCCTGCCGACCCCCCACCATTGCTGACTTTGCACCCCCTGTCGACTTTGCCCCCCCCGCCACCGACCCCTCCCCCCCGCCATTGCTGACTTTGCCCCCCCCTGCCGCCGACCCTCTCGACCCCCCCCTGCCGCCAACCCGCCGTCGCCTACCTTTGCTGGCGGGGGACTCCAACCCCCGCCAGCCGAGGTCCTCTTCTTCTCGCAAAAGGCTTCCTTCTGTTTCTGACGTCCTGCATGTATATTTCTGACGTCTTGCATGTTGTACATGCAGGATGTCAGAAACAGAAGGAAGCCTTTTGCGAGAAGAAGAGGACCTCAGCTGGAGGGGGTTGGGGTCCCCTGCCAGCAAAGGCAGGCGACAGCTGGTTGGCGGTGGGAAGGGGGGTTGGACGGGTCATCAGCAGGGGGGGGTCCAGGGCCAAATCCACGGGGGCCTAGGCCTCCCGGCCCCACGTAGCTACGCCACTGTGAACAAGTACTGCAGTTTTGGAAGCCAAAAGGAGGGGGTCCAGGTCTCCAAGGCCCCTCCCTTTCCCTCCCCTCTCCTGTGGCTATGCCACTGATTAAAGGTCCACTACGTTCACATAAGTATTATGCAGTGTTAGACGTCCATATCGTTGCTATTTATAATTTGGATTTGGACGTCCCTGCATTATGGACAATCTAAATGCCAGTTTTCAGATGTCCAAAGCAAGAACAGAGCTTCTAAATATGCACTATATGTCATGAAAGTAGGATCCTATTGGTATGGACATCATTGCATGCATTCAAATTATCATTTTTAATATCAATGTCCATTTTAATTGCAGGCTCATTAGCCTTAATAAAAAAAATATATATATATTAATATATTAATCTAATGGTTTGAAAGCAGGTTAAATCTCAGTTGTGTTCCTTAGTTATTTGTAGACATAAATATACATTCTACATAATAGCATTTTATGAAGACATGAATAGACAAGAAATGTAAACTAGCACTTTGCTGCTTCAGCAAAAATGTCACTAATTGTGCTGGAGTATTGCCATTGAGTATGAGCTACTCAAGGTACTCAAACATATTTATCTTATTAAAGAGGGTGATGCATTTTGACTAGAAAAAGTGTAGGGATTGCATCCATTTTTACCACAAAAAGTAATTTATGAAAATTCAGCATTTCAGGTCTGTATAGATCAGTACCATTTATATAATCTCTGCTATCTGGCAGAGCAATATTCTGTTAATATTCTGCTAAATCTTTAGATTTAGCGAGAAAAAAAATGCTGCACCTTCTCGGATTCATTTTAGACCCTTCTATGTCCCCTCTGACTGATAAATTAGATTGTATGACCATTTTGTAAAGTTTATTTCTGATTATTTATTTCTGAATACCTAAATAAACACTCAATCCTACATGAATCTCAATCAGGATTTCGGACAAACCATAGCACAGAAACTGTTCTAGTAGCCGCAATGAATACATTCAAACAAACAATCGCAACTGGTAACAACATACTCATCCTACAATTCGACATGTCCAGTGCCTTCGACATGGTTAACCATGAAATACTATTACATATACTAGAATATTTCGGAGTAGGAGGCACAGTAATCAAATGGTTCAAAGGATTCCTAACCACAAGATCATACCAAGTAATAACGAACGCGGACAGATCACCCCCATGGACACCTGATTGTGGAGTTCCCCAAGGATCCCCCCTCTCACCAACCTTATTCAACCTAATGATGACACCTCTAGCCAAACTTCTAGCCAGCCAAAACCTCAACCCTTACATATATGCAGATGACGTCACAATCTACATTCCATTCAAACATGATCTAAATGAAATCACCAAAGAAATCAACCAAAGCCTCCAAACAATGCACACATGGGCAGACGCATTCCAACTAAAAACTCAACGCAGAAAAAACACAATGCCTCGTACTCACCTCACAACACAACACAAAAAATTTCTCCACCATTATCACACCATACTGTTCTCTCCCTGTCTTGCAAAACTTGAAAATTCTTGGAGTCACCATTGATCGAAACCTCACTCTTGATACCCATGTGAAAAACACGACAAAAAGATGTTCCACTCCATGTGGAAACTCAAAAGAGTAAAACCATTCTTCCCGAGATACATCTTCTGCACCATGGTACAATCAATGGTAATAAGTCATCTGGACTACTGCAATGCACTATACGCTGGCTGTAAAGAACAGACTATCAAAATACTGCCGCCAGACTCATATTTGGAAAAACTAAATACGAAAGCGCTAAACCCTTAAGAGAGAAACTTTACTGGCTCCCAATTAAGGAACAAATTGCATTCAAGATCTGCACGATTGTACACAAAATCATTCACACAGACGCCCCAATCTACATGCTAGATCTCGTAGACCTACCTCCCAGAAACAATACAAGGTCACCCCGCAACTTTCTCAACCTGCACTTCCCCAGCTGTAAAGGACTAAAATACAAACTGATGCATGCCGCTACCTTCTACATGAGCATGCAGTTATGGAATGCACTACCTACAGACCTGAAGACAATCAACGAAATAACTATCTTCCGCAAATCTCTGAAGACACACTTCTTTAACAAAGCCTACAATGAGAACCGATAACAGATAACCTCACCAATATCCTTCACCAACCCAATCAGTTATGAAAACCCACCCTCTATAACTACCCTATAAACTATGCACAATACTACTGTATCTAAGATCCTGGAATGACAATATTATATAACCATGTAAGCCACTTTGAGCCTGCAAATAGATGGGAAAATGTGGGATACAAATGCAATAAATAATAATAATAATATGTTCATCCTAGATTAACTCACATGCATTTCAAAACCACCTAGGGGCCCTTTTACGAAAACTTAGTCTGTGCTAATGAAATTAATGCATGCTAAATGCTAAGAAGCCCATTTCAGACCTATAGGCGTCTTAGCATGTAGCACGTGCTAAGCTTTAATAAAAGGGCCCCTTAGTTTGATGTTGTCCCCCCCCCCCCCCACCAATATCTCCTTTAACATACATTCAGGACAGGATTAAAATATAGGCATAAGCAAACTAGGCACATGTATGGAACCCAGATGTTTTTTGTTCATTGATAGGGGGGTGATCAAAGTCAAACGCGAGCACTAGAGGCCATTAGCGCTGGACTAGCATCTGTTTGCGCCAGTGCCCCAGGATCAGAGCTGGTAACAACAAGCTCGCCAGTTCTGAATGCTAATAGCATGCAAATGCATGCTAAACAGGAACGTTAGAATTCCTCCCCATTGCTCAGCGGGCAGCGCGCCAAACAAGGGTGCTGCTCCCACTGCAAACCCTATGCCATCTCCATACTCCACAATTCTCAGTCGGGATTCAGACCTCAATTCAGCACCAAAACTGTATGTATGACCTTGTTGGCCAATTTCAAAAGTGAAATCAGCAAGGGCAAGAAAATATTGCTTCTACAATTCGACATGTCAAACGCATTTGACATGGTCGACCACCAAGTCCTGCTAAGTCTTCTGGATAAACTTAGCATCGGAGGCAAGGTACTACAGTGGTTCAAAGGGCTCCAAACATCCAGATCCTACCAGGTCAAATTGAACAATATACTCTTCCCCCCATGGATGGCAGACTGTGGGGTATTGCAAGGCTCACTGATCTCACCCGCAGTATTCAACATAAGGATGATCCCACTGGCAAGGACACTATCAAAGCATGGCTTCAACCCATTCATATACACTGATGATGTATCCATATACATCCCATTTAGTCAACACACGTCGGAAATAAACACCTTAATAACTCAAGGCCTGAATATCTTGGAATCCTGGACCATAGCATTCAAACTCAACAGGGACAAGACTCAATTGTTAGTGCTCACATCCAGTTACTGCAAGGAGGCCTTTTTCAGCATCACCCTCGATGGAACCACCTACCCAAAGTAAACAACCAGAAAATACTAGGAATCACACTAGACTGAAGCCTGTCCTTTGAAGCACAAGTAAAGAATACCATGACCAAAATGTTCCACACACTGTGGAAACTGAGGAGCATCAGAAGCTACTTTCCGAGAGAAGTCTTCCGAATGCTTGTACAAACCCTAACCCTTGCACACGTTGACTATTGTACGTCCATGCTGGCTGCAAAGATTCAATTATTTAAAAAAAACTTCAAATGCCACAAAACATCAATACTCACCTAATCTTCCGAAAATCGCGCTTTGAAAGAGCCAGCCCACAGCTGCAAACCTTGCACTGTCTCCCGGTACATGCAAGGATAACTTTCAAGCTCTGTACACTAGCATACAGAATCATTTTCAGTCTGGCTCCAGAATACACGTCAAACCTAATAAACCTAATAAACCTACTGGTTCTCAATATACACACTGAAGCACAAAGCTATCTCACACTCCACTTCTCCAATTGCTAGGGTTTACGATACAAGACAGTCTACACATCAGCAATAAGAGCTGGAATGCACTCTCTAAAGCACTAAAGAGCCTGGACAATTACCTGATCTTTTGTAAATAACTCAAGGCCTACTTCTTCAAAAAATCCTTCACAAAGCTCCACTTTGAATCAGCTATAAATAATCCTCACTCTTACTCAGTAACGTCCCCTCCACCTCTTATCCGGTCCTGATCTCACGTTACCTTCTGCTAACAGATCCACTGCCCCACCCTGCCACTCTTCCCCTGTCCTTACATGTTTCCTCCTGCCTTACTTTGCCTCCCTTTCCCTCTTCAAGCCACATCGATTCTATGTAAATCAGAATTCCCTATTTTATTGTATTTCTTAGTTCCATGTAAGCAACATTGAAAAAATACTAATTGGAAAATGTAGGATAGAAATGCTGTAAATAAATAAATAAACTATTCTGCTTTCTATGCTAAATGACAGTATCATGCCAACACATACAGCAATTTAGTACCGTGTTTCCCCGAAAATAAGACACTGTCTTATATTAATTTTTGCCCCCAAAAATGCGCTAGGTCTTATTTTCAGGGGCTGTCTTATTTTTCGGGGAAACATCGGGGTTGGATTGGGGTTGGCTCGCCCGCCCTCCGTCACTCCCGGAACTAACCTTAAACGCCTCCTTTCACCTTCGCAGCAAGCAGCAGCAGGGCAGGCCACTCCTTCCTTCCATGTCCCGCCCTCGCCTGACGTAACGTCCGCGAGGGCAGGGCACGGAAGAAAGGAGAGGTCTGCCCTGCTGCTGCTTGCTGCGAAGGTGAAAGGAGGCGTTTAAGGTTAGTTCCGGGAGCGACGGAGGGTGGGTGGAGGGGGGGCCCAGTGACCTTGGGTGGGGGGCGGCCCGGGGGCGGCCTTGTCCGGCTCTCGGCGGCCCTGCTTTCAAACAAAAATTTGCTAGGTCTTACTTTCGGGGGAGGCCTTATATCTACCAATTCAGGAAAACCTCTACTAGGTCTTATTTTCGGGGGATGTCTTACTTTCAGGGAAACAGGGTAGATGTTGATAATCCTAAGATTGATTTAGTTGCAGTTAGAATGTGGAACGCATAAAGATTTGTGCTAAGTAGTTATGTACCTTTTTCCAGCCATGTAAATGAGTTACCCTGAAAGCAACTGCAAATGTAGTAAAAATCATGTGGTGAATTTTCTTGCAGTTTGCAGAGGCAAAATTGAGACCATTGACAATACACAAGTTCTCAAGTGGGGCGTGAATCAGGATCTGAATACAGACTCTAAGGGCCCTAAGCCATGCTGTAGGCGTGCTAGCATTGTAGCGCATGTTAAAAATTAGCACGTGCTAATGCTAGAGACACCATATATTCCTATGGGTGTCTCTAGCGTTAGCACGCAATAATTTTAGCCCACTTTAGTAAACAGGGTCGTTAGTGTTACTTTATAGATCTTAAACCACCCAAATAATAATTGTTCTTTGACTTAGAATCATCTTGGGTCATCCTCTGAAATGCATATAGTTCCAGTGCTTTTTTTGAGGGGGTACTGAGTATCGGCACCTTTTCCATTGTCTGCTAAAATTGGCCCATGGTCCCCAAGTTTTAATGAAAGAGCTCAGGCTCTACACAACAATTCTGCCTTGTCATAGATTCTATGACTGGTTTCAGGGGGCCTGGCTATTGTGGGATGGGTCCTTCAGTGATCATCCCAACCCTGAAGGGTGGCCTGGCATTTGAGTGCAGGCACTTTTTTTGCTAGAAAAAAACGCACTGCATAGGTCAATATACAAAAAGACTTATGCAGTTGGCAGTGGGTGCCAGATGCATAAGTCTTTTGATATTAAAATATGTGGCTGCGCAATTACTTACTTTTGGCCATATAAATTGCTATATGGTCTAAAGTTAGACATTTTACTTTGGATAGAATTTGGGTCAAACTATGGTCAAAGGAAATTTGTATGGAGTGAAATTCAACTGCTGTCTTTATGACATATGCAAGTTCTATGTGGATTTTCAGTGGCACCACTAGTATGAGTATGTTGACCACCACTAGAAATCTGCATAACTTTAAACCAGTTTCTGATCCATTTAAAGTTAATCTGTCAGTGGACTGCTGAAGGTTTACCTCAAACTTGGCTTATTTTTTTCTGTAGAGTTTGGTTTGAAGAATATTTTTTCTGTAAATTTCTAGATATAGTGCCAGTGCAATTTTTTATACTTTCTCTCTCTCTACAGCAGTGAAGGCCTAGTAGAGTAATCCCTTTGCCCAACTATTTTGATGGCTTTCTTAATACATTTTATTTTTGGTAGACTAACAGAATATTATTTTTTCTACCCTCTGTAACACTGATAGTCCACTTGTAGAATCTTAAATACTTTTATAGAATGCTACTGTGGTATGTGTAGCCCTACAGTTGTGAAATACAAGCTTTTCAGACTTCAGGCCCTTGGATTGATTCACAATAAAGTTTGCTGTAAATTCTTTTACCTCCCAGACCTAAAAGTGCTGTCATCTGCCTCATACTGAACAGCTCAGATTATTGTAACTGTGACACATCACTACCCACAGTCATGCTTTGTAGTGACCAGTAGCGAGGTATTAGGCTGCTCAGCCCTGTGGGGCCCTGCCAGAAGGGTGCGGGTCCCCATTACAATTTCATCAGAGTATAGCAGCAAGACTCCTCAGGCTCACAGGAAGAAAGAGCTATGACCATATCAATCCCACTCTTAAAATCTCCATCGATTCCCAATAAATAATCTTTAGAATTCAATTTAAGATCCTACTTCTGGTATGCACAGTTTTATGTGTTTTATCTCTTTAATCTGTGTTTTATATCTTTAATCTCATGACACCTTCATGCTCCACTCGTGCTATGCATTTCCAGTATGAGAAGTAGTTAGCCCTCCCTTCCTCTACCACTTTAGAATCCACCAGAGGCTTTTCGGTGCTTTTTTAATTTTTAAATGTTTTTTTTTTCATTGATCTGGGCTATTTTCCAAGTCAACACTGCTTTTAACATCATGGTAACCCCACTTTGTGTGTATTTAATTTGTTTATTTTGCAGAGTTTGAAGCTTGCCTATTAATACACTTTATTTGGCAGAAGCATAGAGTTAATTATCTCCAGTTATATCAGTTAATGTTTTCTTACTTTGGCCTCCAGTACTGAAACTTCCTCCCTTCCAATATAAGAAGTGAATTAAACCAGTTTCAGTTTAAAGCTGCCTCAAAAATACACCTCTTTTCCCTAGCCTATAGAAACTCTTGGGTGAGTGGGTCTCCAATGGATAAACTCTGAAGACACAATCAACTTCTGTCCTTCTTTCCCCTATTCTCCTCCTACCCTTTCTTCCCCCTCCTCCACTGCCCTTATGTTTCTGGTATATTGATCTAATTTGTTCAATGTTTCTTTTCTTAAAAACATTATAACTTGCAAACTGCTTTGCTCTATCTTTGGCAAAGGTCAGAAAGACTTTATATCAAATAGCAAAATAAAATAAACTGAACTAACTTTGTGTTCTGGCCAGCATGGTTTCAGGTCTGTTGACATTTTTTTTCTATTTTTCTCAGCTCTTCTTTGAGAAATGTATCAACTGGATCATCAAGACCATCCAAAGTCTGCCTGGTGTGTGGCGATGAAGCCTCAGGTTGTCATTATGGGGTGGTTACGTGTGGCAGTTGCAAAGTTTTCTTCAAAAGAGCAGTAGAAGGTAATTATATAAAATTTCCTGTTTATATTCACAGATGAGTATTTTTTTCTGAAAGAAAACATGCACAACATTGAAGAAAAATGTTCACTAGAGTGTCTTACCATTGCTTCTGTTGTTTGCATATTCTGTATGAGTCCAGATGCTCATCAGTAGCCATATAAAAATAGCTTTTAGTGTGACACTCCTCAGCAGGTTTTTTTTTTCTATTCTTTAGTAAGCTGTAAAGTTTTATAACCATTCTGTTGTATCATTTAACAGGCCTTATTTGTTGTCTGTTACTTCCCACCACACTCTAGTCACAAAATCTCAGGAGCGAGCAGTTTGGTCTCCCCCACTTAACTTAGAACACTCTCCAGTTGCAATGCAAGATCAGTTCAAATTAACATGATCTGTTGTTGTTTTTTGTTGTTGTTGTTGTTGTTTGGAAAGCCTGAGGCTTTTCAGTATTTTTTTTTTTTGTTTTATATTTTTTTTAGGAAGCTTGAGGCTTTTTATTTTGTATTTTATTTTTTTTTTTTTTGGGGGGGGTGGGAGAGGGTTATATTTATCTTCCCAGTCAACACCACTTTAACATCGTGGTAACCTACTTTGTGTCTATTTAATTTTGTTTCCTTTTGCACAGCCTGAGGCAAGGCTTGCCTGTTAATATATTGTGCTCCTTATTTGGCAGTGGCATAGAGTTCAGTTAATTGTTGTCTAATTTTCTGTTCAAATGTTCATGCTGCAGAAATACAAGCTCCAAGTGACTGTGCCTGTCCAATGGAATCCAAACTTTCAGAGTTGGCTCACCAGGTGCCATACTTCGCCGTGCTGCAAATGTAATTTGCATGCTTAGTTATTAGGCCATATTTAAATACAATTATGTAACGTTGGCAAAGGCTCATCTATCACCTCAGGCTGCTTTCAAATACAGTGAATGTTACTTGTGTGTAATAACACACCTCTTTTCATCATCATATGAGGGATGCAAGATGGTCTGTTCATCCATCTTCATTCCAAGTCTCCTTTACAAGAAATACTTGAAATTTCAGTTTGATTATCTTAAAAATAGTGATACTGAAAAAATAAACCATACAATACTACTGTAACATATAACATAGTAACATAGTAGATGGAGGCAGAAAAAGACCTGCATGATCCATCCAGTCTGCCCAACAAGATAAACTCATATGTGCTACTTTTACTGTAGATCAATGTTTTTCAACAGTTGTGCCACGGCTGCTCCCCAGGTGTACCGCAGGAGATTTCTGTCACTCCTGTCCCATCCTCGGCCAGTGACCCAACATTATAAGATTTCTTCTGTAGCAGCAGTCAGCGACAGCGGGCAGTGATTCAGACAGCCTGCTCGTACCAATTCTCAAGTGTTCTCCCTGCCTGAACTTCCTTCTTCCTCATAGGTGGGAAGTGTCAGAGGGAGGGTTCGGGTTGGCATGAGCAGGCAGTCTGAATCGCTAAGGCTAAGTTTGTGTACCCAGATACCGTGAGGAAGTTAATGGAACCTTCTTACTAAATCTCAGTGATGATCCTTGGTCTGCTGCCACCCGGGGCGGATCGCCGCTGCGCACCCCCCCCCCAGTGCATCACCCAAGCCCCCCCCCCCCCCCCCGAGTGCATTTTTACCTGCAGGGAGCAGCCGCGCGGCTGTCGGCTCCGCTGGTTCCCTGCTCCCTCTGCCCCGGAACAAGAAATAACTGTTCTGGGGCAGAGGGAACAGGGAACCAGCAGAGCTGACAACCACGCAGCTGCTCTCTGCACCCCTCCAGCAGCGTGCACCCAGGGTGGACTGCCCCCACCGCTCTGCCTTCGGTATGCCACTGCGTTGATGTGATTCGAGGACAGTCAGTCGTGGATTTTGCTCGTGGTCCAAGGTCATAGGCTCCAATTGCAACTTGGACAATCCTGCAAGTGTCAGACCTTCTATTTTCAGGTCTTCCCTTCCGTTTCCTCTATAACCTTGGTAGAGACCTGTCCCGTAAGGAGTAAGGATCCTATCCTCTGATTTGGCATGTTTTCCACCCTTTGCAGTATAGTGGTTTCTTTGTCTGGCCTGCTTTCCGATTCGGTTGGGGAGATGTGCTACATTTGATTAGCGGCTAGGGTTCTTGTATCTTTTTCTGCATCATTCTGAGGCCTGTCCCACTATGATTTCACTTTGCTACCTTCATTAGGATGATGGGGGCTCCTCTCCTCTTTCTATATGAAATGCAGACTCAACTTACAGGAACACTGTAATATTACAGGAGTCTTCAAATACATTCAAGATATTTCCACATCTATTGCCTTCGTATATACATTGCTTTCTTAACTGGGAGCAGTCAGTGTCCGTAAACCAGATATATGCCCCAGCACTTTTTGATATATAGTATCTGCTTTACAGAGGCCGCTTTCTCCTTGCTCTGAGTGCTGGAAACTGCTCTCCTAATGTACAAAGGAGCAGAGGACTTGAAGTAGGCGAAGAGCTCAGAAGGCAGCACACATTCAAATAACAAGTGTGGTAAATTTAAAACGAATCGGAGAAAATTTTTCTTCACCCAACGTGTAATTAGACTCTGGAATTCGTTGCCGGAGAACGTGGTACGGGCGGTTAGCTTGACGGAGTTTAAAAAGGGGTTAGATAGATTCCTAAAGGACAAGTCCATAGACCGCTATTAAATGGACTTGGAAAAATTCCGCATTTTTAGGTATAACTTGTCTGGAATGTTTTTACGTTTGGGGAGCGTGCCAGGTGCCCTTGACCTGGATTGGCCACTGTCGGTGACAGGATGCTGGGCTAGATGGACCTTTGGTCTTTCCCAGTATGGCACTACTTATGTACTTATGTACTTATAATACAGTTAGTGATGTCATTCACTAGTATCTACTTTACAGAGGCCGCTTTCTCCCTGTTCTGAGTGCTGGAAACTGCTCTCCTAATGTACAAAGGAGCAGAGGACTTGAAGCCAGGTGAAGAGCTCACAAGGCAGCACACATTCAAATTTATTTAATATACTCCTAGACTGCGCTACAGATTTAGAATAAGTTGCCCAAAATGATTTACAATAGAAAACTTAGGACCATTCTGTAAACAGCCAAAATTCATAATGTATATAAGGTTCTTTAATATAAGTTTCTCCAGTTTTACCTCTTTTTACTTACCATCTCATAGCATTCCAAGGTGACATATGCTGTCATTAATCCAGAGGGCTGTAGGAAAATCTCTTGAGATGCATGCCTCAGTGATACGCCTTTTGCTCATAGGAGTCAATCAGCTTCCTTTCCAGGAATGGGTATATAAAAGTGAGAGTTTTTGATGATGTGATTGCTTTATTTTCTTATTGTTTCTCCTGGGTTAACTCATTTTTTATGTCTTATGTTGAGCATATATGAGGTTTTTTCACAAACTTGATATTAGCTATAATAGGGAATTATATATATATATATATATATGTTTGGGTTGGTTTATCTGTATGTCTATTAATGCATAAATGATCACTCAACTAAATTAGATACCTTTTGCTCAAAGAACTGTTAAAGAAAGCACTCTAATTGCTGCTTTAATCATAATTCTAAATAAACACCTAAATAAACACCGAAGCCTTAACTACCCAGAGGGAAGATCTACACTTTTACAAAAACTTCTATATGGGGTTAACTATCACAGGATTTTATTAGACTGAAAAAGCAGTAGTGGGAAACAACTCCCAATAAATGGAGAAAAAACTACTACTGAAAAAAAAACAGTCTCTGTACTACTGAAGCTAGCAAACTTATAGTGAATTCTTAACCCAGTCCCAAACTAAAGTTCACATATTCATAGTTCCATTGAACACAGCTACTACTACTACTTAACATTTCTAGAGCGCTACTAGGGTTGCGCAGCGCTGTACAAATTAACAAAGAAGGACGGTCCCTGCTCGAAGGAGCTTACAATCTACAAGACGAAATGTCAAGTTGGGGTAGTCTAGCTTTCCTGAGTAGAGGTGTAGTGGTTAGGTGCCGAAGGCGACATTGAAGAGGTAGGTTTTGAGCAAGGATTTGAAGATGGGCAGGGAGGGGGCCTGGCGTATGGGTTCAGGGAGTTTGTTCCTAGCATGGGGTGAGGCGAGGCAGAAAGGGCGGAGCCTGGAGTTGGCTGAAGCAAGACTGTATCTTAAAACCACTTAACTTTGTAAAACTGTGTTGCTCCAATGATGAAAAAAGGGTGCTTCCAAATGCTTCCAACTGTTTGCCACTTGACAGGTAAAGTTCAAAAACCCCAACAAAGGGCCCCCTTCTTTCGCCTGGCTTCTTCAGGAGGAGGGACAAAATACCAACAATGCATTTGCTTCAAGATGGTGAAGAGTCGACTTAAAGACACTAACTGATTTAAGCAGATAGTGCAAATGTTACCGTGCATTAAAGATTACTGTTCACCCACACTAATGTTTAATGAAGCATTAAAACAGCCAGCACAATAGAAATCCAGTGCTATCTGCTTAACCCCTAAATGGGCAGTGCATGGGCATTACCACTGCAGAGCAGAGTGGCCAGCAGTGATAGCTAGCACATGGGTCCTGACCACACACTAGCTGTCACACCTGCCAATAGCACTGCTACAAATACCACCTCCTAAATATGAGGCTGTAGTTGCAGAAGAGCTATTGTCAGTCCCAGGGGCATAGCGAAACCTGACATTTGGGGGGGGGGGGTGCAGAATTAACAGGAGAGGGAGCACTAAGCATATAGGTGTGAGCAGTGCTTGGTATATTCCTAAATAATGCCTTAGAGTGCACTTGATAATGGATTTCTAAGTAACAACTCTGTCCTGCACCAACATAAACAGTATACACACTTATGGAAACTTTGGAAGCACTGACATTTTTTAAATGAAGTTGCATTATCCCATAACTTAAACTTTACCATTATAGTAGACTTGAGTCTCTGGTCAGCCTCTCAACACACATCACAGTATCCTGGAAAATACTGAAGTGGCACATATCCCTCAACTTTCATTTATAAATATTAATAAAATAAGTCTTTTTGGCCTTCCGCTAGTTCTACTGCTTTCTTTCCTTTCTGATTTTGACATGAACCAGTTCAAGTCCCTGGAGTTCCTGGCAGTGTTCCTTCCACCCCCTTCTCCTTAGGAAGGAGCAGATAAAGGATTCTCTGCCACATTAGTTTGTGAAGTAACACTAAATCCTGCAAAGAAGCTTCTCAGAGCCTATATAATAGCAAGCGTATCACCAATTCTGAACACACAAATATCAGTAACTGTACCTTTAAAAAAGGCAGCAGTGAATATACAGAAACCACAATATGTTTCCTATTGGAAAAGCCAGACAAGTCAGACTCCTTTGGATCCATTCACAAATTACATGCCAGTAGAATCTCTCACCTTGATCACTCACACAACACAGACATCAATATGGTCTGTGCCAGAGCCGGTGATGGGAGGCGGGACTGGTGGTTGGGAGGCAGGAAATACTGCTGAGCATTCTTGTATGGTCTATGCCCTGAAAAAGGCAGGTACAAATCAAGGTAAGGATACACATATGAGTTTATCTTGTTGGGCAGACTGGATGGACTGTGCAGGTCTTTTTCTGCCGTCATCTACTATGTATATGTTACTATGTTACTCACCAATTACAGAACAAAGGGCCAAAATTAGAAAAGGAAACACTGAGAAACCACATTCTCTGTAAGCAGTACAGGATAAGAGAAATAGAAATAAAAAAAGGGAGCAAAATACAAGATCACTTTCTACCCCAGAATAAAACCCACACATAAATTATCTGGATACCCAAGAAAAGTTAAAAACTTGTGAGACAACAATGAGCTGTATTTTCAAAGCACTTAGGCTAAGAAAGTTAGTTACACAAGGGCTTTCTAACCGCAAGAACATATCAAGTGAAATAAAAAACAAACATATCGTCACCGTGGAAACCAGGCTACGGAGTACCGCAGGGATCACCACTATCACCGATCCTTTTCAACCTCATGATGACTCCACTAGCCAAGACCTTATCCACTCAAGGCCTTAACCCATTCATCTACGCTGATGACGTTACATTATATATCACATACAAACATGATCTGGAGGAAATCACCAACGAAATCAAGCTAAGCTTAAACATCATGAACTCATGGGCAAATGCATTCCAACTAAAACTCAATACAGAAAAAACACACTGTCTCATCATCTCATCCCAATACATACAAACCCACAAACATTAACACCCCAGGATACACCCTCCCTACCTCAGACAACCTGAAAATTCTCAGAGTAACAATCGACTGTAACCTATCACTAGAGACCCAAGCGAAATCCACCATAAAGAAAATGTTTTTCTCAATAGTAGTCTCTGTTACTTTTCTATTCTAGGATTCCCCCATATTGAGGTCTGTAATGTCTTTGTCTTGTATACCGATTGGTAATTAAAACTTTACTATATTGGATTTGCTTAGTATTAGAACATTTCTATTCAAGTTTGTTCTTGATGTATAATAATATTTAATAAATAACAGCACAGAGAGGGTCCAAAGTACGGAACAAAGTCCAAATATCAAAAAAAGCACCAAGAGCCTTCAAAGTTGGGACACAATTCCTTTAATCATGTTATTAAACCGTCAATCTTCCATAAATGATCCAACACAGGCCATGTTTCGGCGCTCAGCACCTGCATCAGGGGTCTGTTTCAAACATAGACAAACATAGCTGATTTAACATGGCGAATAACAGTGTGTTCTGTAGTGCATAGGAGCCAACTTTTCAAAATGATTGGAGGTGCTGAATTTTTTTCCTTTTTACAAGTGGTGCATTCCCCCCTCCCCTGTAGTGAATTAATAGTAAATCCTAAATTAAATAATAATGAAATAATAACTTGTATGAAAAAAATAAATAACATTTGTAAAGGGTGAACATGCACGTGTACTATTCTTTATAAAATACATAGATGTGCCTAGTGGGTACATCAACACTTTCAAGGGGTTAATTGACCCAAGAAGAAAACAAAATTTATGACATTCTTCAACACTGAGAGTTTTATCTAACTAACAATGAAAAAATATTTAAATATTATCAATAAAGTGCATTTTGTTTCCAAATAATGTGAATGAATCATTCTAAACTGTATAGAAGTGATGAGCATTGTATAAATAGTCGTAAAGACTCACCAAATGTGTTATAGCATCTGATAAAATCAATGTGCAGTGACGGGACTTTCTCCTTTGAAAATGCGGCAAAAAATGGGAAAGAATATAAAATATATGATAAAGTAAAACTTACCCTTACAAATATATTAAGAGCAAAAAATAGTCCCTTTACAGTGGAATCATTAGAGCAAACAGTGATGCCTCGGCTTAGGCCACTATAAGTATTAAAAAGCTTATTGACTTTAATGATGACATCTTGTGTTACATGTGTTTTCGCTCTTGAGGAAATGTCAGATTGCAACCAAGACGTCTTATGTATATCTGTGATGAGTAAATCATAGTAATGAAACTTGATAATGAAACTTGAAAGCTGCCAAGATCAGCTCTGTTAGAGTATCCTTCTAGTATCCTTTCTCGCCGCAAGCATTCACCACCACATACAATGTTATTTTACCTCCTGACGGAGGTAGCACATTTTTTTAACATAAGAAAGTTAATCGTTGATTTTTATTACAACTAGAGAATCATTTCTCAGTATCCATGTCAATTAAAATGGTTCATACTATCTACAGTATGCTATCATGACAGTGGTGTCTATAAATGTTCTAACTTGGCATTCTTCTGTAAGTTAACAACAAATCAGTGGTTAATTTTGGCGCGATTTTTTAAAAACAATGACTGACACAATGTATACTGTATTGCCTTTAGAAAGATATATATTTTTTTAGCCGAACTTACTTTAGCAGCTGTTTCTTCAAATAGCAATTGATGTAATATAGACTAGTACTTTTATAAGCTAAGCATTATTTCTCAATCTGCACTTCCCCAGCTGCAAAGGATTAAAATACAAGTTGATACACGCCACCACCTTCTCTTACATGAGCACGCAATTGTGGAATGCAATACCTACAGCCCTGAAAGCTATTGATGAAAGAACTAACTTCCGCAAATCTCTGAAGACACATCTATTCAACAAGGCTTACAAAGAGAACCCATAGCCTCATAAATTACCTCACCAACTCACCCAAACATTACAGTCCACCTATTCCTTGCCTAACACCTTCCTTTTCTCTTCCCTCTCCTAATCTTTGAACATTAATAATTGTATCTGTTATCATGGAATGATTATGTCATAACCAAACTCTGTAAGCCACATTGAGCCTGCAAAAAGGTGGGAAAATGTGGAATACAAATGCAATAAATAAATAAATTCCAAACCACTAGACAAAGAGATTGTTCATTTAAATATGGACGGTTGTTCTTAATAATGTAATACAAACAGTTAACTTTGGCGGCTTTCCTTCAACTAACTCCAGTGGCTTTCCCTTCACCAAGAGTTTAAAAGAATGTTTTAACTTCTGTGGCTTTCCTTTAACCAATTCTGGTGGCTTTCACTTTATCAATTTTTTAACTAAATGTTTTTACTTTATGTGAAGTTAAAAATCAAATAAGAATGTTTTTATTCTTTCATTTTCAAAGGAGAAAGTCCCATCTCTGCACATTGATTTTATCAGATGCTATAACACATTTGGGGCCCTGTTTACTAAACCATGTAATAGGCGCGTTAGTGTCCTTAACATGCGTTAACCGTGTATGAGTCTACAATATCCCTATAGGCGCTGAAATGGTTAGCATGCGTGCTAATTGTTGGTGCGTTAAAAATGCTAATGTGCCTTAGTAAACAGGGCCCTTGGTGAGTCTTTTTGACTATTTATACAATGCTCGTCACTTCTATACAGTTTAGAATGATTCATTCATGTTATTTTGATGCAAAATTAATTTTATTCATAATATTTAAATATGGGTTCATTATTAGTAAGATAAAACTCTCTTAGTGTTGAAGAATGTCTTTAAAAAAAACTTTTTTCTTCTTGGGTCAATTAACCCCTTGAAAGTATTGATGTATCCCACTAGGCACATCTATGTATTTAAAGAATAATACACATACAATGTTCACCCTTTATATATGTTATTCATTTTTTTTTCACACAAGTTATTTCACTTGGGATTTACTATTAATTCACTATAGAACACACTGTTATTCACCATGTTAAATCAGTTATGTTTGTCTATGTTTGATACCGAGCCCTGATGCAGGCCGTGTCGGGTCATTTATGGAAGATTGACGGTTTAATAACATGATTAAAGGAATTGTGTCTCATCTTTGAATGCTCTTGGTGTTTTTGTTATTAATAATATTTAATAAACATGTAAAGATAAAAAAATAGTAAAAAAATAAAAGCATACATAGTACCATACTTCTATGTCTGAGTGCTTTGAAATTGAACCCCTACATCAACCGGCTCATCTTTATCAACATGTTAATTCATGTCTTCAAAGAAATGAAGCAGATTGGTGAGGCAAGACTTCCCTTGGATGAACCCATGCTGACTGTCCCATTAAACCATGTTTATATCTATGTGTTCCTAATTTTGTTCTTTATAATAGTTTCCACTGTTTTGCCTGGCAGTGACATCAGGCTTACCAGTCTGCACAGCAGTGTTGGACGTCCAAATCCTGCCTTTCCAAAATTTGGATTTGGACATTTCAAGCACATGGACATCCATTTGGACATTTTAGGATACCCATATGCTTCTAAAATTAGTGCCATAAGCATCAATGTGTCTATAAAATGCTAGTGTAAGCAGAAATTGTGCCTACCTTGCAGGTGCAGACGTTATACCTGCTATTAAGCAGGTATTATGTTCTCTCCTAGTTTATTCAAGTACGCATATAGATTAGTGTATTTTATAATCTGTATGCATATTTGCAAACTTGCCCACAGTCCTGCCAGTGACATACGCTCCATCACATCATCGTGTTTACTTTCACAGGAGTCACTATTTTATAAGAGACCATTTATGTGTGTATTTGATCATATACATATGAAAGTGACATTATAAAATTATCTCAGAGGCTACCTGTTAGGTGCATATTCTGTAAAGTAGTTTCCAACTTCCCTCTATAGAATACTAACGTAAGTGGTATATATATGCATATGTATATTGCATAGAGCTGGTGTACTTAAGTACAGGTGATATGTGTTTAACTTATTATATTGTATGTTAACTGTGTAAGTGTGCATCCCACCCACATTCACTCTGCCCAGAGTCCATCCATTTACAGACCCACTCATAAAATATGCACCATGTAATTTTTGTGGTATTTACAAAATAGCAGGTAGGCACACTGTCCCCTGCACTATTCAATGTACGGCTCCAAGCTCTGGGATTGGTGTTAGGTTAAAGATACTATTTTTTGTTTATGCTGATGACATTGCCTTGCTTCTAATGATAAAGGGGAATTGAAGCAACACATTTAAAGAGTTGGGAAATTGTGTACAGGTTATTGAGGACTGGATTTTAAATCATAGATGCAAATCTAGAAAAAAAAACAATTCCTTTGCTAGGTTTGTTTCATTCTTCTAAGTTTCCCCTGCATTTTTTTCTTGGAATAAATACATTTTCGTTTGACTTCTGCTCTAGAGGTTTGGGTGTGGAGATGTAGCTTATTAACATTTTCCAATCATTTCAAATCTATAACTAAGAAATTGTTTCATGCATTAAAGAAACTTAGAACAATTCAAAACTATTTTGATTCTGATAAATTTAGATTGCAGATTCAGGCTCTAACCTTATCCAGATTAGATTATTGTAACATTATCTACAGTGGTTTTTCAAAGGCACTTGGAAAACGATTGAAACTTATTCAAAATACAGCGGCACGGCTGATTTTCTTTTTTTCAGCCTGCAGATTTACACCAGCCATCCTTTGCTTGTACTGGCGCGGTTGAGGCCAGGGCTAAGTTTAAACTGTTTACAATTATGTTTAAGATCATTTACGATGTTGCACCATTTTACATTTATGAGCTTGTGCAGCTCTTACATTGGTAACCCTACTGATAATAGGAAAACCCGCAATCGCATGCTGCTGAATTTCCAAGCAGTTCATTCAGTAAGATCTAAGAAGTTGTTCAGTTCTTCTTTTCACTATCAAACTGTTTCATCATGGAATTCTCTACCTGTACGCTTAGGAATTACCAAGTATTTCATAGAGTTCTTAAAATGTTTTTGTTTCATGAATATCTGGGTAATCAAGTGCTTTTATGACATATTTCTCATAATTGTGATTATGTCTGTTTTAAGCATGATAGAATGTACTTCCTGAGGTTATGTCGCGGTGCTCTTGATGTGTGATCTGCAATGAACTGAACATTGGTATTTGTGACAGAACCTAACATGTACACATATATGCTAGTATTTTGAATATGTATACACATAACTGGCACGTAAATGTTAGTGCCTATCTTATAGAATTATCCCCTTTGTGTGGCTGTAATATAAAAAAAATATATTTGTGTGGTCGGCACCCTTCTGCCAGCCACATAAGTGCTTTTTAAATACTGGTATTGTAATATTTGTTATCTTTCCCTAAGGTCCCACACAATATATAGCACAAATAAACACACAGCTCTCATAAACAGTACAATACATTGAGAAAGATACCATAAGACATCCAGTGCAAACATAACAAAAGGTGTGAAAGTGTGAATTTAAAACATGGCCACTTTTATATACAGTGAAGAAGACAATTATGGTCATCAAAACAATATGGTAGGAGGGCACCTGAGGTCTGGGAGGATGTATGCTTTAACTCCAGTCCTGTGGAGGAGTCAAAGTAATTTTTTTCCTTCTTATCTGATCTTTTGTTATCATTTATTTTATGTTAATATATAAGGAACATCATTTTTAGTTTTTTTATTTCTTAGTAGTAGTAGTTTGCCTTTGGGCTGTGTCAATGAATTTATTTATTTATTTAGATTTTGCTCACACCTTTTTCAGTAGTAGCTCAAGGTGAGTTACATTCAGGTACTCTGGATATTTCTGTGTCCCAGGAGGGCTCACAATCTAAGTTTGTACCTGAGGCAATGGAGGGTTAAGTGACACCCAAGATCACAAGGGAGCAGCAGTGGGATTTGAACCGGCCATCTCTGGATTGCAAGACCGGTGCTGTAACCACTAGGCCACTCCTCCACTCAGCAACATGCCATGTAGAATCACCAATAATAGCAACATTCCATGTAGAATCTCAAATAGTAGCAACGTTCGATGTTCCACTGCACTAACCACTAGGCTGCTACTCAACTAGCAACATACCATGTAGAAGCCTGCCCTTGCAGGACATCAGACTCACAGAAACAGAAGCCTGTGCAACTGCGTTGCTGATCTGCAAGGGCAAGCTTCTACATGGAATGTTGCTAGTGGAATAGTAACATTCCGTGTAGAATCTCAAATAGTAGCAACATTCCATGTAAAATCTCAGATAGTAGCAACAGAATCTCAAATAATTTATTTGGATTTTGCTCACACCTTTTTCAGTAGTAGCTCAAGGTGAGTTACATTCAGGTACTCTGGATATTTCTCTGTCCCAGGAGGGCTCACAATCTAAGTTTGCACCTGAGGTAATGGAGGGTTAAGTGACTTGCCCAAGATCACAAGGAGCAGCAGTGGGATATACCATACATGAAAGTTAATGAGAGCGGAGTCTGCAAATCCAAAAAGTATCTAATAGTGCTGCATACAGGCAGCTAGCTAGTCTCTTATCTGGAAAGCAATGTATACTGTGTTGTTATTTGACTACATTTGTTGCTGTAGTGTTGAATAATAGGTTCTAGTATGATTAACTTGCTTTTGTTTAAACTCAGCATAATTTGATTAGGACAGACAACTTTTAAAAGTGTAAGTGCCAGATTTCAATCCTGCAGCAATTTTGCTCATTTTTTTTCCTTATTGAAGTTCAGTACAGCAGTTTGCAGTGTATACCCCAGAAAATAATTACATTTGACCAGATCGTCAGTATTTTCAATTTAAATATACGGTATATAAAACTAACAAGGTACATCCATTTCCCGATTTTGAAAGCATGTCAGTTCCTATTGATGTAATATTCTCGGGGAAAACTGATTTCTTTGTAGGTTCATACTTTTTATTGGTATTCTTTTAGATTTGCATAAACAAACAAATTAATGAGGCACTTGAGGGCATTGTTCTATGAAGGTTGTGCTCCTAAATTTACACTCCTAAATAAATTAGGAGTGTAAATTTTAGGAACATAACCTTTTATAGAAAAAGGCCCTAAGTGCTCCCCCCTTCAATCTGTTCAGAACTCTGCTGCACGTCTCATATTCCGCCAGAACCGATATACTCATATCACCCCTCTCCTCAGGTCACTTCACTGGCTTCCGATCAGATACCGCCTTCAATTCAAGCTTCTCCTTCTTACCTACAAATGCACTCAGTCTGCTGCCCCTCACTATCTTTCTACCCTCATCTCCCCTTACGTTCCCGCCCGTAACCTCCGTTCACAGGATAAATCCCTCCTCTCAGTACCCTTCTCCACCACCGCCAACTCCAGGCTCCGCTCATTCTGCTTCGCCTCACCCTATGCTTGGAACAACCTTCCTGAGCCCTTATGCCAAGCCCCCTCTCTGCCCGTCTTCAAGTCTTTGCTTTGGCACCTAACCCTTACCGTTAGGGATCTTGGGGTGATAGTATCTGAGGATCTGAAGGCGATGAAACAGTGTGACAAGGCGGTGGCCGTAGCTAGAAGGTTACTAGGCTGTATAGAGAGAGGTGTGACCAGCAGAAGAAAAGAGGTGTTGATGCCCCTGTACAAGTCGTTGGTGAGGCCCCACCTGGAGTATTGTGTTCAGTTTTGGAGGCCGTATCTTGCCAAGGATGTAAAAAGAATTGAAGCGGTGCAAAGAAAAGCTACGAGGATGGTATGGGATTTGCATTACAAGACGTATGAGGAGAGACTTGCGGACCTGAACATGTATACCCTGGAGGAAAGGAGGAACAGGGGTGATATGATACAGACGTTCAAATATTTGAAAGGTATTAATCCGCAAACGAACCTTTTCTGGAGATGGGAAGGTGGTAGAACGAGAGGGCATGAAATGAGATTGAAGGGGGGCAGACTCAAGAAGAATGTCAGGAAGTGTTTTTTCACGGAGAGGGTGGTGGATGCTTGGAATGCCCTCCCGCGGGAGGTGGTGGAGATGAAAACTGTAACGGAATTCAAAAATGCGTGGGATAAACATAAAGGAATCCTGTGCAGAAGAAAGGGATCCTCAGGAGCTTAGCCTAGAATGGGTGGCAGAGCTGGTGGTTGGGAGGCGGGGCTAGTGTGGGCAGACATATACGGTCTGTGCTGGGGCTGGTGGTTGGGAGGCGGGACTAGTGCTGGGCAGACTTATACGGTCTGTGCTGGGGCTGGTGGTTGGGAGGCGGGACTAGTGCTGGGCAGACTTATACGGTCTGTGCCGGGGCTGGTGGTTGGGCGGCGGGGATAGTGCTGAGCAGACTTATACGGTCTGTGCCAGAGCCTGTGGTGGGTGGCAGGGATAGTGCTGGGCAGACTTATACGGTCTGTGCCGGAGCTGGTGGTTGGGAGACGGGGATAGGGCTGGCCAGACTTATACGGTCTGTGCACTGAAGAGGACAGTACAAATAAAAAAAGTAGCACATATGAATTTATCTTCTTGGGCAGACTGGATGGACCGTGCAGGTCTTTTTCTGCCGTCATCTACTATGTTTACTATGTTCAGTGAATCCAGACTGCCCCAATTTGACTGCCCCTATCGGACCGACCGTTCACTTGTCTATTAGATTGTAAGCTCTTTGAGCAGGGACTCTCTCTCTTTGTTAAATTGTACAGCGCTGCGTAACCCTAGTAGCGCTCTAGAAATGTTAAGTAGTAGTAGTAGTAATAGTGTTAACCTAGCATTATCCTAACATGCTAGCTGAATAACATGGGAACGCCCACTCTCTGCCCATGACATTCCCCCTCCTAAAAATATTTTTATCAAATTGCAAACATGCAAAATACTACAGAAATACCAGTTTGTTAGTGTTTGCTAACTACATGTTAAGGGTTTAATATCCTTTAGTAAAAAGATCCCTTAATTTCTTATTGTGTGCCTTATGTGATTATAATGAAATGGTAGCCTAGCCTTCTAAGGTGTCTTAGCGACTGCTGTAGTCTTGGTAATGGTGTGCCCCCTCCCCTTCCAAATTTTATTTTTATTTTTTTTGTTTGTTTGTTTTGGGGTTTTTTAGATGTAAATGTTTTTTCCTTTTGTAATTTTTAAAAAATCTTTCCATTAATTAATAATCTAATTTGAGGTTTGTTTGGTGCTTTGCTGCAGAGAGAGGGAGGAAAGGAGTTGTAGTTATATCTGTCTGTTTAATTTTATTATGACATCCATGTGTTTGCATGTAACACCAATTGTTATCCTCTAATCTGGAATGGCGAATGCCAAAACGGTACATTGTAAGCCACATTGAGCCTGCAAATAGATGGGAAAATGTGGGATACGAATGCAACAAATAATAATAATAAGTATGACTGACGTACTTAAATTTATATTCTTCCGTTTAGGAAGTAAGACCAATGCCAGGCAGAGTTCTACGGTCTGGGTCTCATAAATTGCAACAATATATCTGGATCAAGGCTGGAGTGGGCCTCAACAGCAACTCCAATAATTGGGAAGTAGCAGTGGTGTTGGGAAGTCTTCTATGGTTTGTGCCCTAAATCAACAGGGAGAGATAGAGATTAAGTATGTTAGGGGGTATTTTACAAAAGCTTAGCCCTGCTGCAGATGACTCAAGCTAAGCTTTGGTAAAAGACCCCCTCATTGTTTAATCGTGAAGAAGTGGAACCTATCCAGATTGCCTGCCAGATACAACTCTGGCCATTTTGTTGGGCTGACTGGAAGCCAACTTTTCAAAATTATTGGGGGTGCTAAGCCCAATGAAAATAACCCCTCCCTGACACATACAAGGAATTTTCTCAATATTGGGGGTGCTCAAGCACCCACAGCACCCACAGAGTCGGCTCCAATGACTGGATGGACTATGAAGAGTCTTTATCTGCTGATATTTATCTTGTTATTATGGGATTCATTTTCAAAAGAGAAAAACATCCAAAAAGTGGCATAAATCTGCATTTTGGATGTTTTTCTCACAAAACGTCTAAATTGGTATTTTCAAAACCAATGTTTAGACATTTTTCTATAAAGTCCATCAGCAGTGCATTCAAATCACAAGAGGGTGTGTTAAGGGCGGGATCTGGACAGTAATGAAATAATCGAGTTCTTGCTGTCATCATTGGCAAAAAAAAACTCCCAATAGGAATATATTTTCAGTGCATAGTGTCAAAACAAAAAACGCACACTTAACTTAAAAGTGCTAGAACGCCTTCTGTGTCTGTTCCACAGCCAACAATGGCCAGGGTTTTCGAAATACTGCGTCAGGGTCCATGAAATATTCTGCTAAAAAAAAAACAAAAAAGGGGTCAGAGCAAAATAAGTTATTCATTCTTACTCGCAAACAATACTCACATACCAGAACACCATATTCCACAGCCAACAATGGCCAGAGTTTCGAAATACTGCATCAGGGTGCATGGAATATACTGCTAAAAAAAACAAAAAAAGGGGTCAAAGCACAATAAGTTATTCATTCTTACTCGCAAACAACACCCACATACCAGAACTCCATATATCTGGCTGTTCTTAAGAAGGCTCTTCACAATCTCAAAATGGCCCCTATAGATAAAGGATGACATCAGACGCCATAATCACAATTCAACCAATCACAAAGTCCCGTGTCGTTAAAACAAATGTCTTCAGTAGAAATGGCACCAATCAATCTTGAAGTTTAATCCATTTGGTTCTAAAATTCTCAGTGGAAAAATCCATTTCTGTTCTAATTCCAACAGAATGTGTCGTCTATCACCTCCCCATCACAATGGATGGACCCCCTGCAAAACAATACAGCGGAATGACTCAAACCCATATTCAAGTTCCAAACAATGTACCGCCAGGGGGGAAGGTGATTTTGTGTGTATTAATTGTGCTCTTATGCTCTGTTAAACGGACATTTAATCATCTCGAAGTTTGTCCAATATACAGCTTCCTACAAGGGCACTGTATTGCAAAGTACTGAAAATTTCAATAGCTGGCTCAAAGCCTAGTGTCACAAAGAAGGTTTTAGGTACATAAGAGGATGGGGCAATACATGGAAAAACAAAAGTCCTTGGAGAGAAATTTAGACAATATACTTGTAGGCATTTAAACTAGATGGCGGGGGTGGCATATGGAGTCAGGTCAGTTCAAGTGATCACCCCCAGCTAAAGACAAGATGTGACACTAGAAAAGAAACCAATGAAAACAACAATCTTAGTAAATCACTTCTTATCAACACAGCAGAAAGTGAGACTAAACAAAAAACTAAACAGAAGACAAAAATGCCACTGAAATGTAGATAGAAAGCGATGACCACAAATGCTCGCAGTCTAAGCAACAGAGTTCATGGCCTACAAGCCCTGATGTTAGAGGCAGACTTAGATGTTGTTGCAATCACTGAGACATGGCTCAATGATTCCCATGAATGGGATGCAAACATACCAGGCTATAATCTATTTAGGAAGGATAGAGATGGTCGTAAAGGTGGAGGAGTAGCTCTGTTTGTGAGAAATGATATTGCAGCAACTGAAATGACAGGGGCCTGGGGAAAGGAAGAAGCGATATGGATCACCTCAAAAAGAGATGATGGAACCTCTGTCCACACAGGTGTTGTCTACAGACCTCCAACACAATCGGAAGAACTAGATAAAGATCTGGTCACAGATATCCATAAGTTGGGAAAGAAAAGAGAGGTGGTGTTGCTGGGAGATTTCAATCTGCCAGATGTGGATTGGAAAGTTCCATCTGCGGAATCGGAAAGAAGTAGAAAGATCGTGAATGCTTTTCAAAGTGCTCTACTCAGACAAATGGTGATGGAATCCACAAGAGAGGAAGCGGCGCTGGATCTGGTGCTCACAAATGGGGATAGTGTGTCTAATGTCCGAGTGGATGCCCACCTGGGCAGCAGTGACCATCAAACAGTTTGGTTTGATACAACAGCTGAAGTTGGGGGCAGCCAATCAAAACTCAAATTCCTGGATTTGAAGCATGCTGGCTTTAGTAAAATGGGGGAATACCTGAGGCTGATGGGCTGGGGGAACATACAAGAAGTGGAAGGGCTGTGGTCCAGGCTGAAAGAAGCTATAAATATGGCCACAAACCATTATGCAAGGAGAGTAAATAAAAGCAAGAGAAAAAGGAAACCGATATGGTTCTCCAAGCAAGTGGCTGAAAAAATAAAGGCTAAAGAGTTGACATTCATGAATACGGGAAAACTCAAGAGGAGGAGCATGGAGAGGAATACCGGATGAAACTGAAAGAAGCCAAGAGAGAGATACGTCTGGCGAAATAGCAAGCGGAAGACTAAAAATGGAGTTGTGAGACTGAAATATGCTGCAAACCGCTATGTGGATAATGATGAAGGAAAAGCAAATTTGCTAAACAAATACTTTTGTTCTGTTTTCACTGAAGAAAATCCTGAAGAAGGACCACAATTGATTGGCAAAAGTACATATGAGAATGGAGCAGATATAGCACTGTTCACTGAAGCGAGTGTATATGACCAACTTGAAAATCTAAAGGTGGACAAAGCCATGAGACCAGACGGGATCCACCCCAGGATATTGAGGGAGCTCAGAGAGGTTCTGGCGGGTCCTCTTAAAGATTTGTTTAATAAATCCTTGGAGACGTGAGAGGTTCCGTGGGATTGGAGAACAGCAGATGTGGTCCCTCTTCACAAAAGTGGTGATAGGGAAGAAGCTGGAAACTGCAGGCCGGTAAACCTCACTTCGGTTATTGGAAAAGTAATGGAAGTGATGCTGAAGGAAAGGATAGTGAATTTCCTGGAAGCCAATAAGTTGCAAGATCCGAGACAACATGGTTTTACCAAAGATAAATCGTGCCAAACGAGTCTCATTGAATCCTTTGACTGGGTGACCAGAGAATTGAATCAGGAACGTGCTATAGATGGAATCTACTTAGATTTCAGCAAAGCTTTTGACACAGTTCCCCACAGAAAGCTCTTGAATAAACTTGACAGGCTGAAGATAGGACCTGACGTGCTGAACTGGATTAGGAACTGGTTGACGGACAGACGCCAGAGGGTAGTGGTAAATGGAATTCAATCGGATGAGGGAAAGATGAGTAGTGGAGTGCCTCAGGAATCGGTGCTGGGGCTTATTCTGTTCAATATATTTGTGAGTGACATTGCCGAAGGGTTGGAAGGTAAAGTTTAACGTTTTGCGGATGACACCAAGATTTGTAACAGAGTGGACACCCTGGAAGGAGTGGAAAACATGAAAAAAGATCTGCAGAAGCTAGAAGAACGATCTAATGTTTGGCAATTAAAATTCAATGCAAAGTGATGCACTTAGGGAGTAGAAATCCACGGGAGACGTATGTGTTAGGCGGTGAGAGTCTGATATGTACAGACGGGGAGAGGGAGCTTGGGGTGATAGTATCTGAGGATCTGAAGGCGACGAAACAGTGTGACAGGGCGGTGGCCGTAGCTAGAAGGTTACTAGGCTGTATAGAGAGAGGTGTGACCAGCAGAAGAAAGGAGGTGTTGATGCCTCTGTACAGGTCGTCGGTGAGGCCCCACCTGGAGTATTGTGTTCAGTTTTGGAGGCCATATCTTGCTAAGGATGTAAAAAAATTTGAAGCGGTACAAAGAAAAGCTACAAAAAAGGTATGGGATTTGCGTTACAAAACGTTTGAGGAGAAACTTGCTGACCTGAACATGTATACCCTGGAGGAAAGGAGGAACAGGGGTGATATGGTACAGACATTCAAATATTTGAAAGGTATAAATCCGCAAACGAACCTTTTCTGTAGATGGGAAGGCGGTAGAACTAGAGGGCATGAAATGAGATTGAAGGGGGGCAGACTCAAGAAAAATATCAGGAAGTATTTTTTCACGGAGAGAGTGGTGGATACTTGGAATGCCCTCCCGCGGGAGGTGGTGGAGATGAAAACTGTAACGGAATTCAAAAATGCGTGGGATAAACATAAAGAAATCCTGTTCAGAAGGAATGGATCCTCAGAAGCTTAGCGGAGATTGGTGGCAGCACCGGTGGTTAGCAGGTGGGGCAAGTGCTGTGCAAACTTCTACAGTCTATGCCCCGAAAATGGCAAGGATAAATCAAGATTAGTGATCCACAAAAATCGGTCAGGATAAATCAAGGTCAGGTGTACATATAAAGTAGCATATATGAGTTAATCTTGATGGCAGACTGGATGGACTGTACAGGTCTTTTTCTGCCGTCACCTACTAAGTGCATGCAGGCCCCCAGGTAGACCTATTTTATCTGCAAGCAGGTCATTTTCGGAGCCACTGTCCATGTTTGTAAATGTGTTTTTGAAGACAGAAGTTCAGATGAGTCCTTCTTACAAAAGAGAGACTATGCATTTTTTACAGAAAATTGAGAATGTTGACTTGTATAGTTATCGGCTTTTGATGGTAACCCTTGATGTGTGTTCCTTGTATACCTCCATACCGCAGGAAGATGCGTTAACAGTTGTAAAATAAGTTTTCGAAACTAGAGAAAGACCACATTCAATTCCCACAGAATCTCTAATGCAATTAACTAGAACTGCCTTGAAAGAGAACTACTTTTTGTTTGATGGCATATTCTATCTTCAGATTAATGGTGTAGAAATGGGGGCAACTTTTTCACCCTCTACTGCAAATTTGTTCATGACTTTCTTTGAAAAAGAATGGATTTTTTTTTCAGATTTAAAACAATTTTTTATTGATGAATGCACATGTTAAACATTTCCATTTCAGTCAGTGTACATTTGATAATGAACTCAAACTTGTACTAGTACATCTTATTGTCTAACATCAAAGTTTTTTTTTAAACATTTCTCCCTCCCCTTCCCTCCCCTCACCCCTCCCCCTTTCCTCTTACATATGGGTAAACCCATTCTTGTACATTTAAGATTTAGCCTTGGTCCCCTCCATTTTCGACCTCCCTCCCCCACTGCCGCCCCTCCCCCGCTACTTTTGCTTCTCCCCCGCCGCCGTCACCACTGCCCCTCCCCCGCTGCCACTGCTGCCTAGTACCTTTGTTGCGGGGGTCCCCAACCCCGCCAGCTGAAGTCTTCTTCACCGCTGGTCTCCGGCGCCTTCACTGATCTGTTTCTTTGAGTCCTTACATAAGAGAGACTATGCATTTTTTACAGAAAATTGAGAATGTTGACTTGGATAGTTATCGGGTTTTGATGGTAACCCTTGATGTGTGTTCCTTGTATACCTGTGAGTCCTAACGCACGCAGGACATCAGGAGTCAGGACTCACAGAAACAGGTCAGCGAAGGCCCCGGAGACCGGCGCTGAAGAAGACTTTGGCTGACGGGGGTTGGGGACCCCCGCCAGCAAAGGTACCAGGCAGCAGCGGCGGCAGGGAAGGGTCGTCGGCGGGAGAGGGGGGTCAAAAGTGGCGGGGGGTTAGCGGGCTAAACCGAGCACCCCAACTCAGGCTCTGGACCCCCCTCCCGCCGAGGTCTGGCTATGCCTCTGGTATGTATCATGGATGAAGCAGATGAAGTGAGTTTGGATTCTGGTGGTGTTTATATTAGAGTCTCTGTGTGAAGCTTGTGGTCAGCTTTCATACAGAAATCATTTCTGATGATAATGGTGGTAGTTATGTGCCTGAAGATCTTGCCTATTAAGGCCATCCTATTGAAACAAGAACTCCTAGGCAGATATTGATTTCTTGCATCTTAGTCTATTGAGTGGCCATGACTGTGTACTCTGTTCTGTTGAGAGTCTGATGGTGGAGTCAGTCTGCCAGCAGGCTTCTTCCTTAAAGTCAGTGCATTACTGAGGATTTAAGACATAGGACTAGACTGTGCCACATCAGATCATATTGCAGACTGTTTGGCCTACCCGACCAAATATCCATCTAGTTTGTAGGGTTGTTTGCAGAAATTCAGAGTATATTCCTCATGAGAGATTCAAAAAGTTCTTTTCCTGAATTAGCATCAGAATGTCATATAACAAGTATCAAGTCGGGAAGCTTTTTTTTTTTTTTTTTTTTGGCTTGGTAGCTAAAGGCACAACAGCAAAACTGATGCGCACAGACATGTATGGTTGCTTATTTACAGCAAGAGCTACTACCACTACTACTTAACATTTCTAGAGCGCTACTATGATTACGCAGCGCTGTACGGTTTAACAAAAAAGTACGGTCCCTGCTCCTGGAATGTTTGAAACATAGCTGTACCTATGTAAAATATAAACTCGGGGGTCCCCAAAGCCTGTAGGTTGGATTAAACCATTGGAGCAAGTTTATCTGGCCTTTCATTCTTTTACTGTCCCCAGATAAGATCTAATCTCCCGAGCAAGGTTTTTCATTTTGTTTTATTTTGTAACATTTTGCCTTTTCTTGCCCATGTTCTCCATTCTGCCTTGTTCTCTCCTTGCAGTTTAGGGATTTCAGGCAGCAGACTGAGCATTCCAACAACAGTCTCAGAGGGCCTCCCCTTGCATTCCCACTGAATTTTCCCAGTGCTCAGTGCCTTTTCCTCCTTATCACTACCAAGAATATAATGAATATGTTGAGAGAGTAAAAGGGCTGAGAATAGCCACCGCCTCTGGAGCTCAGGATGGCTAAAGCTGCCAAAAGTGAAATCTATTCAGTTGCAGCTCAGCCACACCTAGCACCAGTGATGGGCAACTCATCATCGCTGTTGTGGGAAGAGATACTTTGTGGGGCTGGGGTTTGTATTTCTGTTTTGTTGTTTTGTTTTATTTAGCCCACAGCTTTTCATTGATAGCTTGACGGTTAGTTACATTCAAGTACCATAGGTATTTCTCTATCCCCAGAGATCTCACAATCTGTTTCTTCCCAAAACATTTGAAGTGACTTAACCTCTTTGCACTAGAGCCGAGCACAAAAATTATATCTAAGTGCTTTTAGCTCCTAGGACTGAAGGACCTGGGTGTATCTCTAGGTATGTCATGCTATATGGTAGTATGTGGCTCGTTTTCAAAGCACACAAGCGGCTCAAAATGGTAAAAAAAAAAAAAAAAGTCCATATACCAAGAACACCCAAATTGGGATTTTGGAATGGCAGAATTTGGACATCCTACACTGCAGTTTGTCCAAATAGCACGGGGGGGGGGGGGGGGGGTTGTGGACATGTTTGGGCGGGACTAGGAACGGCTCAAAATTACGATGTCCAACAGTGATAACTGAACAGGAAGAAACGTCCAAGTCTAAAAGGAAGGACGCTGTTATTTAGATCTGTATCAGTCACGTCCAGGATACAAAAAGGTACTCTGATTCAGCAGCTGACCACTGGAGGGATTAAGGCGTGACCCCTCATGAATCCCCTAATGGGTGCTCCCTCTCCCTCCCTCTCTTCTGAAAGTGAAACCAAAAGGAATACCAGGCTCTCTGATAGCATCAGGTCATGGGCATTCTGATGAGCAATGCAGAAAGCAAGTCTGGGGAGTGGCCTAGTGGTCAGTGCAGTGAACTGTAAACCACAGGACCGGTTCAGTTCACTGTTGCCAGGGTTGCGGTTTTCCCGCCCAATTGGGCAGCTTTCCGCGACCCGCTGTGGGAAATCTTTGCCTGCTGCGGGTTGCGGTTTTTTGGGCGGTTTTTGATTTCGTTGGGCGGGTTGTTTTTTCTTCGCCGGCTGTGGGTTTTCTTGCCCCGCGGGGGGCGTGGTTAGCGACATGTCAACGACGTGTTAACGATGTGTTAACGATGTCGGTGATGTAGTGGGCCGAGTTGGTGACGTCGGGGGCATGGTTGGTGACATCAGGGTGGAGCTAATGATGTCGGGGGCATGGTTGGTGACAGCAGGATGGAGCTGATGACGGCAGGGGCGGGGTTGATGACGGCGGGGGCCGGGGTTGATGACGGCGGAGGTGGAGGTGTGCGGTTTTGGGCGGGTTTTCAACTGGTTTGGGGTCGGAAAATTTATTTAAACCTGGCAACCTTGGTTCAGTTCCAACTAGAGCTCCTTTTTCCCCCACTTTAAATTATGAGCCCTCCAGAAACAGACATATACCTACTGTACCTCAATATGACATCTGCCAGCCGGAAGGCTATTGAGGTGGTAAACACTCAGGTACAGCAGTAGGTATTTCCCGTAAGAGTTGCAGGGGGATATGAATCTGGGTGCTCCCAGTCCACTGCACTGACCACTAGGCTGCCCCTCTGCTCTGCAAGGACATCTGTGTGGCCATTTTTGAAATAGATGCTGCCAAACAGATGTCTTGTCCCTGCTATTTTGGTCTTTATAATTTGGATATTTCAGTTTGTAATATGGCTGTTCATTTTGGACTTTCTCGCATATTTTCAAACAGGAAACCCCAAGGTATTTCCTTTTTGAAAATGGCTGTGAGATGAACCTCTATTTTTTTTGGGGGGGGGGGGATGTTATGAGCAGGATGTCCCAATTTTGACTTGAACATCCTGTGAAAAATGCCCCACCAGATATCGGTGCAATTGTGCTCCCTGCTCTCAGCAATGAAATGGGAGTGTGGGTGTGCCCTGCTTCAAGATATCTGTTCAATATTATTTGTGAGTGACATTGCCGAAGGGTTAGAAGGTAAAGTTTGCCTTTTTGCAGATGATACCAAGATTTGTAACAGAGTGGACACCCCGGAGGGAGTGGAAAACATGGAAAAGGATCTGCAGAAGCTAGAAGAATGATCTAAGGTTTGACAATTAAAATTCAGTGCAAAGAAATGCAAAGTGATGCACTTAGGGAGTAGAAATCCATGGGAGATGTATGTGTTAGGCGGTGAGAGTCTGATAGGTACAGACGAGGAGAGGGATCTTGGGGTGATAGTATCTGAGGATCTGAAGGCGACGAAACAGTGTGACAAGGTGGTGGCTGAGGCCAGACGACTGCTAGGCTGTATAGAGAGAGGTGTGACCAGCAGAAGAAAGGAGGTGTTGATGCCCCTGTATAAGTCATTGATGAGGCCCCACCTGGAGTATTGTGTTCAGTTTTGGAGGCTGTATCTGGCTAAGGATGTAAAAAGAATAGAAGAGGTGCAAAGAAAAGCTACAAAAATGGTATGGTATTTGCGTTACAAGACATATGAGGAGAGACATGCTGACCTGAACATGTATACCCTAGAGGAAAGGAGAAACAGGGGTGATATGATACAGACATTTAAATATTTGAAAGGTATAAATCCGCAAACGAACCTTTTCCGGAGATGGGAAGGCGGTAGAACTAGAGGACATGAAACGAGATTGAAGGGGGGCAGACAAAAAAAATGTCAGGAAGTATTTTTTCATGGAGAGATTGGTGGATGCTTGGAATGCCCTCCCGTGGGAGGTGTTGGAGATGAAAACTGTAACGGAATTCAAAAATGCGTGAGGTAAACATAAAGGAATCCTTTTCAGATGGAAGGGATCTTCAGAAGCTTAGCGGAGATTGGGTGGCAGCACTGGTGGTGGGAGGCGGGGCTAGTGCTGGGCAGACTTCTAGGGTTTGTGCCCTGAAAATGACAGATACAAATCAAGGTCAGGTATACACATGAAGTAGCACATGAGTTTATCTTGTTGGGCAGACTGGATGGACCGTGCAGGTCTTTTTCTGCCGCCATCTACTATGTTACTATGTTTCTCTGCCATCATCTATTATGTTTTCCTATATGTTACTATGTAAGATTGCCGAGGGGGCATGAGAGATAATAGAAAGAGAGGTATGAGGAGAGGAGGGGTAAAACAATTGTAGTGAAAAGAGAGATGGAAATATGTCATGGGGGGTGGGGGTGGGGGTGGGGCCGTAGCTAGAAGGTTGCTAGGCTGTATAGAGAGAGGTGTGACCAGCAGAAGAAAAGAGGTTTTAATACCCCTGTATAAGTCGTTGGTGAGGCCCCACCTGGAGTATTGTGTTCAGTTTTGGAGGCCGTATCTTGCGAAGGATGTTAAAAAAATGGAAGCGGTGCAAAGAAAAGCTACAAAATTGGTATGGGATTTGCGTTACAAAACATATGAGGAGAGACTTGTTGACCTGAACATGTGTACCCTGGAGGAAAGGAGAAACAGGGGTGATATGATACAGACGTTCAAATATTTGAAAGGTATTAATCTGCAAAAGAACCTTTTCCGGAGATGGGAAGGTGGTAGAACTAGAGGACATGAAATGAGATTGAAGGGGGGCGGACTCAAGAAAAATGTCAGGAAGTATTTTTTCACCGAGAGAGTGGTGGATGCTTGGAATGTCCTCCCGCAGGAGGTGGTGGAGATGAAAACGGTAGCGGAATTCAAACATGCGTGGGATAAACATAAAGGAATCCTGCTCAGAAGAAAGGGATCCCCAGAAGCTTAGCCAAGATTGGGAGGCAGAGCCGGTGGTGGGAGGCGGGGCTGGTGGTTGGGAGGCGGGGCTAGTGCTGGGCAAACTTATACGGTCTGTGCCCTGACAATGGCAGATACAAATCAAGGTAAGGTATACACAAAAAGTAGCACACGTGAAATTATCTTGTTGGGCAGACTGGATGGACCGTGATCCCCAGAAGCTTAGCCGAGATTGGGAGGCAGAGCAGGTGGTGGGAGGCGGGGCTGGTGGTTGGGAGGTGGGGCTAGTGCTGGGCAGACTTATACGGTCTGTGCCCTGACAATGGCAAGGTAAGGTATACACAAAAAGTAGCACACGTGAAATTATCTTGTAGGGCAGACTGGATGGACCGTGCAGGTCTTTTTCTGCCATCATCTACTATGTTACTATGTTAATTGCCACACACCCCATCACAGCATTTCCACTTCCTAGGGGGCGACTAGCTAAGAAAAGGGGGTTTGCCAAGTCTTGATTTATCTGCAACCCTCCCATTTCCTCTGCATTTAAAATCAGTGAAAAGGCCAGTCATGGACCCCCTCCTCCTTCTATGCTCAACAAACTCTTCCAAGGGGTTCACACCCGCCCTTAACATAACTACTTTGAAGACACCTAAACATTCTTTATATAATATCAAAACCTTAATTTTGTTATTGTTTTCAAGCTTCTATTTCTAAAATAAATTTAATGCTTCTAATTTATGAACTTTTTCTATTGTGCCTCGCCTTGAACTTTTCATAAAGGCATGTCACCAAAAGAAATAAATCTGTCAACTCACTTTATCATCTGTAGGACTTATGCATAGAATTAACAAGCAGGACCTCACCTTCAACAGACTTCTTGGAGATATAAATTGTAAAATCTCCATTCAAAAACATGTTCATAGCTCGCCAGAATTTCAAAGCATGCACCATGTTGCAAAGCAGCCCTTTTAGATCTACAAATTCTTTTGTTGCAAACTTTTAGGGAAAACAAAAGATTGAGCTATATTGTGAGGAAAAAAATAAACAAGTTGAAATTGGACATAGGCATATGGCAAGCAGTTTTTTGGGTTTTTTTTTTAATTTGTCAAAGCATTTCTGTTTATCACCAAAAGAAGTGATGGATGATATTTAAAACTATAATATTGTTTTTGTAGCAAGATTCACTATAGGATGTTACAGGTACAGGTCAAAGTACTATGAATAAGAGAAGGAGTTTATCTTGTAGATTAAAAATAAAATTGCTTATCAAGAAATTTGCATGCTTGTTCAGAGTTAAAAAGAATCCGTAGTTTCAACAAATTCACTGCCTTTCAATAATGTAAGAATTTACAAAAGTGCCACTGTTGGACAGGTACTTAAATAATAATCTAAAAAAATGGATATGCTTTTAGAAAATCTTTACTAAGTGATAGCAGTAAGTGGCAAATTTGAAACTAAGGGCCCTGTTTACTAAGGTGCGCTAGCGTTTTTAGCGCGTGCACAAAATTAGCACACAATAACTGTGTAGACGCCCATAGGAATATTGTGGGTGCCTACTGAGCGTGTGCTAATGGTTAGCGTGCACTAAACAGGCTATCGTGCCTCTAGCGCAGCTTAGTAAACAGGACCCTAGAGGCAGTGGCGTTCCTAGGGTGGCTGTGCGCCCCCCCTGGCGAAACGACGGACACCCCCCCCCCCCGGGTGCATCTTTACCTGCTGGGGGGGGGGGGTGCCGTGTGTCTGTCGGCAATGCTTGTTCCCTGCTCCCTCTGCCCCGGAACAGGTTACTTCCTGTTCTGGGGCAGAGGGAGCAGGGAACGAGCGTTGCCGATAGACGCGTGGCACCCCCCCCCCTCCAGCGGTGAAATGACACCCCCCCGGGTGCATCTTTACCTGCTGGGGGGGAGGGTGCCACGCGCCTGTCGGCTTCGCTCGTTCCCTGCTCCCTCTGCCCCGGAACAGGAAGTAACCCATTCCGGGGCAGAGGGAGCAGGGAACGAGTGTTGCCGACAGACGCGCGGCACCTGCCAGTGGCGTGCACCCGGGGCGGACTGCCCCCACCGCCCCCCCTTGGTACGCCACTGCCTAGAGGTTCTAAAGTATTTCCAGACTGTACCTGACATTTATAAAATGCACTTGCCTAATTTCTGCCTCTTCCATCTCATAACAGTTGTTTTGGAGGGATTGTAGTGGAAGTACAAGGTTGTTTTTATCCTCTTAAGGCTGAACCATCAAAGCAGGTTACATTCAAAAATATTCTATAGAAAGAAAAGAACTCTATTCCATTAACAGAAATAGGTGAAAGAAAAAGAGTAAGATGAGAGAGGAGAGCTGCCACTGTCCACTTCCCACAATCTTTTTCTTAGGGCTTGCCCAAGGATATCTGTTACCCTAGGCAAACCTTCAGCCATGTGCCAGAGGGGTGGAGGCAGCTCAAAGGCCTATCCTCTCAGATGTCCAGCATTTCCCTTTTCTCCTATCTCCCCTGCCACCTGAGCCTGCTGCATCACACAAGGTTCAACATATACAGATCTTCAAAGCCTGCTGTGTCCTGCCCCCTCCATACTTTCTGTTTCAAAGGGGGCAGGATTTGTAGGCCTTGAGCACATGCATGTGCTCAAGGCATCTCTCCGAATCTGGTTTATCACAGATTCCTGTGCCATGTAGGTGCCTAGTCCACTTAGTGGTCAAAAGTATGAAAAGATTTTGATAAAACACACAGTTCAGAAGATGGCATGGATCCAAGATGGCGACTGGAGCAGTTGTGCGTTTTTGACCTCTGTGAATCAGCCAAGCGTTTGGAATCTTTCTCCTTGCTGGCAATGAGGAAAAGAAAGGGAAAAACTAAGGCTTTTGCCTCCTTGAGCCTGGTAGAAAATCCCACCATACGTCAGGCTACTCTAGAGAGCTTCGGAGTTTGAACGCAGGGAGAGACGACACCCACTTCAATGAGTTCCGCAGTTGTTGAGGCGGACCACAGCATCGAGGGAGTTTCACTCAGCCCTCCCTCAAGCGCAGCTCCCCCATGACCCGGAAGCAGTGTGACGACGGAGATGCAGCACGCTGAGACACCTGAAGTGGAACAAGCTTCTCCTGCTGACTGAGGAGGACCCACCGCCACGTTGTCCCCAGGGATTCCAACATCGAAAGATAGGCAGGCTACTCAGCCTTCCTCTTTTCTTACCCAGGGCCCTGCTTCCAGAGGGAATGGAGGTTTGAAGAGACCATCTGTGGTAACAATAGAATCACTGTGGGATGCAATTCAAGGTTTGAACTCTTCCCTTCTGCAAGTTACTAACTCCTTTAAGGGAGAGGTTTGGGAGTTAAAACAAACTTATCAGTCTCTGTTTGGTAAAATTGAAGTGCAAGTAAATAAAACTGATTCATTAGAAGTTAAACAATTATAGAACTTTGCCTTGACAGTCATCAGGGAAAGAGATATTCAAGCTTGTAAGCTTGAATATTTAGAAAATCAAGGAAGTAGGAACAACTTGAGATTTCTAAATTTTCCTAAATCACCACTTATTCCAGCATTGGATATGTTGAAAAAATATTTTTGTGAAATATTGGGTATGCCGGCTGAGGGCTATCCTCCGCCCATAGTTAGAACCCAGTATATAATGGGAATTTCAAGACTTTCACCTGAGCAACCTCAACCTGATTTAAACTTTAACTGAGTTTTTGGAAAGTTCTTTAGAAGTTATAACAGAACAGACTACTGTTCTGGTGACTTTTGCCTTAGAGCCAGTCAGAAATAATATTTTTTGTTCTTATTTCCGTCACTTAAATGCTGTTTTTTGTGGGACCTAAAGTCCAAGTTTTCCCTGATCTTGCTAGGGACACGCAAAAAAGAAGGAACTTGGCTTTAAAACCAAAAGTTCTCAACCTAAGTGGGGTATTTGTGTTAAAATTTCCCTGCAGATGTTTAGTGTCTCTAAACTTGATAAATTATGGGGGGGGGGGTTGACCCAAAGAAACTGCAGGAATTTATTAATTCTAAAGAAGGTGAAGTGATGTTCTCTGAGGACAAGCAGGCTGCTTGTTCTCACATGTGGGTCGACGTCTGCAGCGGCCCAGGAATTGACTTAGTGGTAAGGTTTTGCGCGTTAACTGGGTGGTAATCATCAGCGCGCATACACTGCAGATTACCACCCGGTTAGCGCTGTGCGGTATAAAATAAAAAATATTTTCTGCTGTGCTTTTTGAATTACTACCCGGGGCATGTGGTAGCCAGGTGGTAGCTCTAATTTGAAGCTCGTTGGACGCGCATAGGCGCCTATGCGCCTTAGTAAAAGGGCTCCTTAATGTGAGCAAATGCAAAGTGATGCATATGGAAAAGAGGAACCCAAACTATAGTTACGTGATGCAAGGTTCCACATTAGGAGTCAACAACCAGGAAAGGGATTTAGGTGACATCGTAGATGATATATTGAAACCATCTGCTGAGTGTGCGGTGGCAGCTAAGAAGGCAAATAGAATGCTAGGTATTATTAGGAATGGCATAGAAAACAAAAATGAGGATGTTATAATGCTTTTGTATTGCTCCATTGTGTGACCACACTTTGAATACTGTGTGCAATTCTGGTCATCGCATCTCAAAAAAGATATAGTGGAATTAGAAAAGGTACAGAGAAGGGCGACGAAAATGATAAAGGGGATGGGACCACCCCTATGAGGAAAGGCTAAAGCAGCTAGGGCTCTTCAGCTTGGAGAAAAGATAGCTGAGGGGAGATATGATAGAGGTCTATAAAATAAAGAGTGGAGTGGAACGGGTAGACATGAATCATTTGTTTATTCTTTCCAAAAATACTAGGACTAGGGGGCACGCAATGAAGCTACAAAGTAGTAAATTAAAAAAAAAAATCGGAGAAAATATTTCTTCACTCAATGTGTAATTAAACTCTGGAATTCATTGCCAGAGAATGTAGTAAAAGCAGTTAGCTTAGCGGGGTTTAAAAAAAGGTTTGGCTAGCTTCCTAAAAGAAAAGTCCATAAGCCATTGTTAAGATGAATTGCAAGACCAGTTCTCTAAGCACTAGGCCACTCTTCCACTCCACTCCCTTGAAATGTGGCCGTCCCTGTGGGGGGGGGCAGTATGCAGGTCCCTGGGGGGGGAGGTATGTGTGTGTCAGCGGAGGCATAACGAAGGCATGGACGCCCTTCTTTCAAACATTTTGGACGTTCTCAACTCCCCCCCCCAGGGACGGTCAAATTTCAAGGGAGTGGAGTGGAGGAGTGGCCTAGTGGTTAGAGCACTGGTTTTGCAATCCAGAGGTGGCCGGTTCAAATCCCACTGCTGCTACTCATGATCCACAATCCAAATAAATAAAGGGGGTGTCAGAGGCATAGCAAAGGCATGGACGTCCTTCTTACAGAAACATCCACATTTTGGACATCCTCAACTGCCGTTATAGGGATGGAGGCATAGCGAAGGACATCCTCAACTGACGTCGCAGGGACGGAGGCATAGCGAAGGACGTCCTTCACTCATACTCTAAAACAAAAAAGACAAAAGTTTTTAAAGTTGTTTTTTTTGGGGTGGGAGGTGGTTAGTGACCACTGGGGGAGTCAGGGGAGGTCATCCACGATTCCCTCCGCTGGTCATCTGGTCATTTAGGGCACATTTTTGTGACTTGGTTGTAAAAATAAAAGGACCAAGTAAAGTCAGCCAAGTGTTTGTCAGGGATGCCTTTCTTTTTTCCATTATCGCTTGAGGACGCCCATCTGTTAGGCACGCCCCATTCCTGCCTTTGCTACGCCTACGACATGCCCCCTGGAACTTTGGTCGTCCCCACGACGGGAAGCAGTTGGGGATGCCCCAAATCGGCTTTTGATTATGTTGATTTGGGCGACCCTGAGAGAAGGACACCCATCTCCCGATTTGTGTCGAAAAATGGGCACCCTTCTCTTTCGAAAATAAGCCTGACAGTATGATAAGCACCTATGAATATCACTGTATTTTGCTTTTGTTATATTATTTTTCTGTAATTGACATTAGAAGTACCAATGCATTTTCAACCACTCAGGCATGTGACACTTGTGATAGTACAGCCCATAGGCACGTACACCTTCCAGTCAAATCCCTGAAGAGTGAGTTCAAGTTGGCACAAATAGTGGTGGTTCTTACTTGCCAAAGTTTGTTACGCATCACAAAAGGAGAAAAACAAACAACAAAATTTAGAGGTATTGCAACAATTAAACCACAGGATTTCACAGTAAAGTCCCCAGTCTACAGCACAGCACTAGCAAAAAAGAAAATGCAAGTTCCCCAAACTCCCCTTTACACAGAATTCATATTCTGGCTAAACCATTACAGTACTTTCTAAAAAAAGAATGTTCCATTTCGCTAACCTTAAATTTGAAATAAAGGTTTAAGCTGCCAGTAAGCAGGAGTTTTCTTTCTGGTGTCTCCATGTTCTTCCTAGGGCTCTTTTGCAAAGGCTACTCCATAAAATTGGGAAAAGAAACTTGAATTCCTTTCCTCCATGAGATAAACTATACTGCAGATCTGTTTCATGTCTTAAGTTACTGCAAACCTCTCTGGTAAATTCAGTACAAGAGAAAAAGAAAAGGCACCCTCCATATTCACCCATCATGTATGCTCTGAATGTGTCATTGTGACATATTGCAGCTCTTAAAAGCACAAGCTTATTGTTCTACCTTTCTGCAGTCTGAGAAAGCAGCTGCCTTGTGTGGGCCATGAAAGCCCCTGCTGACCTTGATCTGACCACAGTTTCCTCTACTTCACCAATCACTGCCTCTTTCTTTGTGTCTCTTTGCCTGGTGGTAGCTTTGTCTGCCAACTACCTCATTGTGGGTCCAGAGGATTTCCATGGGTAGCTCAGTATTCTGCTAATGGCAGGGTCTCAGAATAGTAGAAAATTTCCTTCCCCTTGTTTGCATTTGATGTCTCTAATAATACAAAATGTAAATGTCTTGAGAAAGAACTTAGCTTCATGCTCATACGAATTAATCAGGGAACATTTGCTTACTATTTTATAACAATAAGTGGAATCAAATAAAGAATAAAATGGACCATTCAGTCTGGCCAGAAGAGATTCCAATAAGATGTGCAATCAAAATATCTTGTGCAATCAAACACCAACTCCTCCTCCTCTGACTCTTTTACCTGGCCTGTCGATCCATTTTCCACCACCAACCTCCACGTTTGTCTCAAGTATGCCCAAAATCTGCCAACACGATGCCCTCTACTTTTCCTACTGGTAAGCTATTTTAGGTCCTGCTGTTGTAACTTTGCTTCTAACAAAACCAATGCCCAAGCCAACCCAGTTTTCTTTTCCCTTCTCATTGCCAAGTTTTTTAATGGTCTCTACAGCCACTAAGGTTATCAAAACCATGCTCATTGGAGTTTGAGTAGTAATCGTGGTCCTTCCTTGCAGGTCATTACAGTCTTTATGGAAGCTTTATGTTGTTCTAGCACTGCTTCTTATGGTTATAGCCACTTTTCCATGCTGATTTACCTTAGCTCTGTTTTGGATGCCCAGTGCAATAATGCCACTGCCATTCAGGGTTGCAACCGCCACACTATGTAGATTACTCCAAAACAATAAGCAGAAATTAGTCAGACTGTCGTTGTTATGGAGTAATATTCCTCTCCATCCAGGCTACCTCATTCTTTAGTACCCTTTTCTTGTTTCCAAGGTTCCTCTGTGGTTATCCCACCTTTTTTCTAAAATCTATTACTATTTTTCTCCACCACAGTCTCTGGAAGGGCATTCCAGGGATCCACCATCTTCTTTTTCAATAAGTACTACTAGTGATGTTCCTCAATTTACCCCCTTGAAACGTCATATCATGACCCCTATTTATGCAAATTTCTTTTCCATTTGAAAAATTATTTTATGCATCAATACCTTATAGCTATTATAATGCCTGTATCATATCCCTCCTCTGCCATCTGTCTTCTAGGATGTAATTATTGAGGTCCTTCAGTCTCATCTCATAGGGTTTTTGATGTGGAAATCACACATTTTGGTTGACTTTTTCTAGACCATTCTAGTTCCATTTCCTTTCTGAGTTAGTGTCTCCAGAACTGAGCTCAGTACTCTAAAAAAGGCATCACCAATGACATGTAAAGAGGCATTATTGCCTCCTGGGATTTTTTTTTTTCATTTAGTTATACCTTTCCCTATGGATCCCAGCATATATCTGACCTAGGCCACTTCTGTATGAGATGCTGGAGTGCATAGGAAGAAGTATAATCAGTAGAAAAAAGGGAAGGTAATAAGGCTTTTTTTTTTTTTAATACAGATCAATGAGACCTCACCTAGAGTACTGTGTTCCATATTTATCCCCTTTTTATACTATGATTCTTTTATTTAAGGTCATTTTTAGTTCAGCTTTTCAGTATGCTTCAGTTTGTAGTGCTTTTTTTGGATGTCAAATCCTTTTTTCCCTCTGGCCAGAAAATTTGTAGCATGCAAATGAAATCTAGCCATTAATCATCTTCCCTTTGCATATCGTTGAAATTTGATTTGGAAACCAGCAGAGAATTATATCCTGCCATCTGGAATACCTGAGAGTGACCTCAGTTGACTAGAAAAGCCAAGAAAACAAACTAGGAAAGGTGAGCAGCTGCATTTAAATGGTATATGGGATTTTTTTTTTTAATATACAAGAAGAATTTGCCCAGGGAATTTCCATAGTTGACATTCTATTTCATGAATCCATATCGTTAAAAGTGATTAACTTTGCTAGCTGCTGATGGATGGATGTGAAAAACAGAGTTTTTAATTTTAATCTTTTAGGAGAAAGGAGGATGTTAAAGCACAAGGGTTATGGTGTGGTGCTTGTAGGGATTGAACTCCGACATAAGATTTTATTTATTTATTTATTTATTTGTTTATTTATTTATTATGGATGCATAGAATTGCTCCCGTTGGGAGTGATAGATACACAGACAGTATCATAATTCAAGAAACCATGGGATAAGTTCAGAGGATACTTAGGTGCATGGAAGTTAAGGGTAAAGTTATAGTGCAGTCTGCCGTATTGCAGACTAGATTACTGTAAGGTGGTTCATGTAGGATTACTACAAAATGAGTTGCATTGGCCGAAGTTAATACAAAATATGACAACTAGACTCAGATAGAGTTGACATATAGGGAGCACGTGACTCTAATATTGCAATCATTACACTGATTACCAGTGAAAATGAGATACCAGTATAACACGATCATTTTTTTAAACTGAGTGGTTAGCAAGAATTGATACATGTGCATGTTCCTACTTGGGCTCTATGTTTGACGAATGATAGAAGGTTGGTAATGCAAGCAGCCAGTCAAACAATTTAACGGTGCAGCAGAAGGTAAAGTGTGTTTATTATTTTTTTTTTTAATCAAGCATATGGGCTTGACGAAGGAGAAAGAAAAGGTAGGAGTTAAGGTGGGGAAGAGGTTAAGAAGAATGAGAAGGGTTTGTTGATGAGTTATATTGTAGATTATTGCTGATTTTAAGTTTGTACATCATTATGAGCTATTGCATAGAATAGTATCTGCTAAAGGATAGGCTTGGTCATTATCTGTCATTGTAATCTATGTTCCTGTGGAAGGAATAAGATAGAGCAGGGAGTTTATGTTAGCCTAATCAGGAGTGGCCTAGTGGTTAGGGTGGTGGACTTTGGTCCTGGGGAACTGAGGAACTGAGTTCAATTCCCACTTCAGGCACAGGCAGCTCCTTGTGACTCTGGGCAAGTCACTCAACTCTCCATTGCCCCATGTAAGCCGCATTGAGCCTGCCATGAGTGGGAAAACGCAGGGTACAAATGTAACTAAAATAAAATAGATACTATTGGAGATTCTAGATGGAATGTTGCTATTCCACTAGCAACATTCCATGTAGAAGCCTGCGCGGCCACATTGGTGATCTGCAAGGGGCCGACTTCTACATGGAATGTAGCAACAGTGGAGGAGTGGCCTAGTGGTTAGGGTGGTGGGCTTTGGTCCTGAGGAACTGGGTTTGATTCCCACTTCTGGCACAGGCAGCTCCTTGTGACTCTGGGCAAGTCACTTAACCCTCCATTGCCCCATGTAAGCCGCATTGAGCCTGCCATGAGTGGAAAAGCGCGGGGTACAAATGTAACAAAAATAAAAAAATAAATAAAATGCTCAGCAAGTATTTTATCTTATATTTTCACCTGTTTTGAAAATGTGATTTAATCTGTCTAATCTACAATACCAGTTACGATGGCAAAAGAATAGCATATAGCATTATATAACCTCTGGAGGAGATACTTTACAATGAAAATTATATTCAGTCTAATGTGGGGCTTGGCGTGTATCAAAAGAACATGTGTAGCTGCCCCAAGGGCTGTGCATGCCTGCAATGGTTAGAAGGGTTACAATGGAAGAAAGCTCCAGAAGCAAGGAAAGCATACATTATTTTTCCCCTTTGAAGACATATAATTCCTTATTTCAACACAATACACTCGTGGGTGGCATTTCAAGCTAGCCAGCTTGTGGAGGCACTACATTTTAAGTGCCTCTCAGAAACTGACAGATTTTGTGAGAGCGTTCTATGAGCTGGAAAAGAAAATTGAGCAATGGCAGTTTGCTTTTCTCTTCAAACAAAACACAAAAAGAGTTTTGATTCTGGGTCTGGGATAGGGAGAGAATGAGACACTTTCAGAGAAGTCACCACTATACATAGAACATTTGATATAAATCAAAACTGTCTGTGTTAGATGCCCATCAAATATTTTGGCAGAAAAGAATGGAACTACAGTTAAAGAATCACATTTTTGCTTTAACTTTGATTCTCCTGCAGTCTGCACCTGTGGGCATATTATTTATAGTGCTATTCAAATACCTTAAAGAGGCTATTTTCAAACAGTTCACATAGTTGCAAACTACATGGGTGATTTTAATGTACATACTTTACACAGATTTTTTGTGAAACTACCCACATTATTTCTCCTTAGCAATTAGCAAATGCAAGGTACTTATACTAACATCATCCATACACTTGCCACCTGCTAGCTGTGTGGGCAGCAGGGGTGAGGCAATAGCAGGAGAACTTTTGGAAATTGAATATACGTATATTTTCATGCCATGACCTAAACAAGTGTGTGGAAACCCCTCTTTTTCTCATAGCTAAAAGTATATATGCGCTGTGGTACCTGGCTAAATAAATATCTTTGAAAATTGTACTTTGAGAGCAATTTTCAGAAGCCATTTACCTGGATAAGTACTACTTTACCTGGATAAATTGTTTTGAAAATTGCCTGCCCTTTGCCTGAATAAAAGTATAGATGGTGATTAAAGGCCTTTTTTTTTTTTTTTTTACAAAACCGAGCTATAGGCGCGCTAATGTTTTTATGTGCTAACACTGGAGACACCCGTAGGAATATATGGGTGTCTTTAGCATTAGCACACGCTAAAAATTAGCGCGCATTAAAAATTCTAGCACATCTTAGTAAACGGGGTCCTATGTCCAGAGGGTGTTGGAAGAGGATATCCATTGATGTAGGTGGGTGGAGCTTGGGTTTATGTGACTGTTGGGATCAAAACTGTCAGAGGACATCACTACTGGGATCAGGACTGTCAGGGGGCTTCAGTGATAGCATCTGGTCTGTCGGGGGAACATCATCGATCGCATTCCAAGTTTGCATTGGTGAGATTAGTGAGAGTGATTAGGGCTTGGGTGGACTTCAGTGAGGACGTCAGGGCTGTTGGGGAAACTGGTGAAAGTGATCAAGGTTGTCAGAGTACTTCAATGATGGCACTGGGGATGTTGGGGAGCTTGATGCCAGTGATTGGGGCTGTTGGGGTGGGGGGAATCTGATGCAGATGGGATTAGATCAGAGGGTATGGGAGGGAGATCAGATGGGGAGGATGTGGGTGTGTGGTGGGGACAGATCACCCCTGCATCATCTTTAATTATTTGTGAGTGTGGTTGAACCATGTTACCTGCACTGGCAGATAATGTGGGTGCTCTCAATCCATCTGGCACTGCAGGTAATTCATTCCTGTGTGCTACCTGTGTGCCTTCTGCTGTAAATGCAGGACAGACCCCTTGAATTTACCACACAGGCTTTTCATCTACCACACGTTAGATTTTGTGCTATGAATCAATGTAAACTATAAATGCCTAAAGATGGGAAACCAGTGTAAGCCTTTCAAAATGGAAGTAATATGCTCAGTGTCAGACATCCTCCAGTAAACGATCCACTGCATTTTGGGCTAGCTGTAGTGCATGTACTAAACACTAAAGCAAGCTCAACTATATAAGCATTACCAAACTTTGAACAATAGTTCAAAAATTCACAGCACTCAACAGATCCTTTAATGTATTTTAGAAAATTATTTTTTTTAAATAATCTTAACCACTGCTCTCAACTGAGGTTTAAAGAATAGTATTGAAACCAACCATATACCCAGATCCCATACCTCCAGGACTAATGGAATAAAATTCCTATCAAATGAAAAGGGCAATCAGCCAAATTGATCCTGGGAGCTACAGAATTTGTGTTTTTGCCAAATTCATAGAAAGACAGTCCACAGTTATTCATGATTGAATAGTCCTAAGACAAATCAACAAACTGTTTCTGTTTCAGTAATGAAATACTTAATTGGAAAGAAAAATTATAGATTATCTGCATATAATCTATAATGTGCTCCTACATCTGTGAGGATTTTACTGATTGGGTGCAGATACAGATGAAACAATATAGCTGAGCGAGCAGATCATTGTGGTACACCTGAAGTCATTTTCATCCATACTGACAGAACATTATTGTAACACAGATATTTCCAGTTGAATAAAAAAGACTTAATCCAATACAATATTTGTCTAGCAATACTAAAGAATCTCAATTGTTCAATTAACTGGGTAAAATCAGATGCAACATCTAGTAGTACCAAGGAATATCAGTGACTTGATCAATACATGAGTGTATAATATCTAACATTGAAATCAAGTGATTGTGTACCATATTGTGCACAAAATGCAAATTGAAAAGAATCTAACAAATCATTATTTTCAATAAAGCATAATAACTGCTGCACTGCAACCTTCTCCAACACCTTCACCAAAAAAAGAAGGGGGGAAACCAGCAAAAATTTTCTTACCTCTGACAATCAAGAGTATTATTTTTCCAATAACAGGTGAATAGTTGCCTTATTTAATGACTCTGAAACATTAACCTCTATAAATAAATTCTTAACAATCCCAGCTAGTGGTTGTGCAAATTCTTCATTCAAAGCCTTAAACACTGTTTAGAACAGAAGTTCATCAGATTAGATGAATTATTAAGAGAGTGGATCATTTGAAAGAGAGGGAATAATGTCATTTTATGGGTATGTTCCAATGAGAGTAGTCAAAGAGAGAGAGAGAGGAGAGTCTAGCCTCTCTCTCATTCCCTTACCTTCTAGGGAAACATTGTGCTCACCTGTAGCACCCATCCTCAGAGTGACCTCTGTGCACCCCACCTGACTTCATAGCCAAACTAGGTAGAGCCCCCTTCACTTGGAATAGACCCAAGTGCAGATATTGTCTAACTATTGTGAGGTAGGTCAGTGGTGGGTATTTCTGGTGAGTGGCCTACCAGGGTTTTCAAAGCAATCTTTAAAAAACTACTTGGTCTCTTATATCACTGCCCAGAAATCCCTAGAATCATAGACCTTATTCTCAGACCCGGATAAACAGTAGGCGTTGCATTTAAAAAAAAGAAAAGAAAGAAATCTTGTCTCAGTTAGTTACAACCTCTCTCCCAGCCTAAAAACATCTATGAAAAAAAATGTTGTCATCTACATGCCCTTCCAAAAGTCACAAGAACTGAGGATCTCATGAAAACCACCCACTCCAACAGAGCTATGAATAGAAATTTTATCTTGGGAGGTTTGGGCCTGGTGTGAATTTGTGACTTGACGTGTCGGTTGAAGATATAAGCACACAAGTTCCACTGTGAGAAGCAGAAACAATGGCTTCTGGGGTTTCTATGGTTTCCTTACCACAGCACAACAAGGCATTTGCCACACTATTTGTTGGGTCAGGTCCATTCTAGATGTCCCCAGTTGTAGGCTGGTTCTCAGGTTCACGAGGAAAACTTTATCCTTCGGAAGAAAGTCAACTTGTTGTTTCTTGAGCGCATCAGAAATAAAGACGTACAGCTGACGGTAAATTGGAATATCCTGTGGGTGACAGCATAACAATGGAAATACAGAAGTCAGCTTACAACATAGTTTCTTCTTGGGACCAGGAGTGTAAAGAGAGTGATTTTTCAGCTAGTGAAATCCTAAGACCATTAGGCAAGTAAGAGATTCAATAAGCAACTGGGTGGTGAGTTCAAAGTGGTAGCTACCCAATTTCTAGATGAGATGGGGGATGGATGAGGGAATATGCCTGGTAGACAACAAGCTCTTTATCCAGAGGGTTGCTGTCTTATGACTTGATATAGAATGGCTTAGGGCAGGTTATCAATTGTATATTGAGGTGTGAGGGAGTAAGTGGTATAGTGGCAGGTGGCCCTGAGAACACTCCCTCACTGAGATTGTAGTTTAGCCATATTACGGCAGGTGACACTAACCTGCTGGCTCAGGGGCTGAGTCAGAAGGGCAGGGCTGAGGCTAGGAGGTAGTTAAATGCCCTGGAGTTGAATAGTTCAGAGAGGTCCCGAGGCAAGAGATCTCCAGGAGGAAGACTGTGAGAGGACTCATCTCAAGGAGTTGGCTGGACTACAATACCTGGGGGAGGCTCAGGTAAGCAGAGTGGCCCTTGAGCTAATATCTCCAGGGTCTAAGTGGAAAAGACTTTCTAGGTAGGAAGTTTCTGCATCTACCTTGAAGACTCGTATGTTGTGTGTCCAGGCTGAAGGCAAGCCTGTGTTGTTGGACTGTGTTTGTTTGGAACAGCAACATTGTATTTGGGGTGTGGCCAGAAGCCAGCTCTAGTGAGTATAAAAAGCAGTGCTGAATTTCAAGTAGACCACATTCAGCGTGAACCTGTGATACAATTCTTCAGTCACCCAATAAGTAAACTTTTCTTCATTATAGCATAGAAAGTTATAATATGAGGCCCAACAGGCCTTGCTATACAAATCATGCAATAGAAAGTTTTACAAGATATAATCTCTTTTCCAGTGCTCTGCAGCTTACTCTCAGATCATCAACACTTTCCATGCCTTTTTGAACTCTTTTACCGCAACATCCCATACTTTTTTTTTTCACTCAACCATTGCATGTCACTCACCCACACATTCCACTCATGCACTGCTGCTTCTGTTTGGCACCACTCAACCTCATTCTCTCCACATTCACCCCTTCAATCTAGTCCTAAGTATTTATCCAGTCTGTAAACTAACCTCTGAGATTGCTTAATCTAAACATGTACCAAGTCTGCATATATATCAAGCATTCTGACTTAGTCCTAAATTTATACATGTGTAACTCAAATGGTGTCATTCAAGGCTTGACTGTAGGCAGCATTTTATAGTGAGACAATTAAAGGAAAAGATTCTGATGGCAGGAGGAGGCATAGCCTCAGGATCTAAGCCAAAGTGAAATAAAAGTCTTAAGAGGCAAGTGGACATCAAATGTATTTTTAAGTAAAACATTTTATTGGTGATCTCTAAATAATGTATGAACAGTCTAAAATAAGATAGAAGCAAATAAGAAACATCAGTAAATTGCAACATCGTTCCTTCCCTTCATTCTCCCTTTTTCTGGGTCCCTGGGCTGGGCAGCTCAGATTCCTCCTTGTTCCTGTCTTCTATTTCTGCAAAACAATTGCAAAGCACAGTATCTAGTATCTAGTGCATTGAATAATAAGGCAAAAATCTAAAACTCCTCCTCAGTCTCAGAATATACGGTAATTTCCTGGATGGAGATAGTTTGGGGAATGTTTGCTGTCCTCTCCAAGAAAGCAAATAGAAATATGTTTTTAAAAAGGTCACAAAAATCACCCCTAGTATGGGAGTGAGGAATCCACCTGAGAGAGAAGATCCCTGAACCTCAGCAAAGGATCTTCTCAGGCATAAAGATTGGATGCAGCTGGAAATAAGGTTCCACTCACCATCCTGGGTTACCTTCTTCCATGTGGCTGAACCCAAGTCATTCCTCTGAGCCCTGGACTTTCCTGTTGCTAGATCTGTCAGGCTGATCCTTCATCAATGATTCCCCCTTGGATCTCTTCACTTTCTCTCCTGAATAAGCTTGTAGCTTTTGATTAAACTTAGCCAGCTTAGGAATGGCAACACTCCCAACTAGTGACCTAAAAAATCATGAAGGAGGCAACATACTAACTTTGCCTAAGCCCTCCTTGGGTTCCTACATCCTTTCCTGTTTCCTCAGACACTTTTGGAGGAAAGAAGACCCAGGTCACCTAGTTACAGGGCTTTTTATTCTTTCCTCCTAAAAGCTGAAGATGCCCCCTGCCCTCTGACTGACCAGCAGGCCCATCTTCCATAACTTTACAAAACAGGCAGAGGCAGTAGAGCAGGGACCAAGGATATTCCTGTTTCAATGTGGGGGGTATTTTGTATTTAGGTCATTCCTTTTTCAGTAGTATTTCAAGGCAAGTTACATTCAGGTATAGTAGGTATTTCCCTGTCCCTGGAGGTTTACATTCAAAGAGTGTAGCTGAGGCATTAGAAGGTTAAGTGACTTGCCCAAGATCAGAAGGAACATCAGTGAAATTTGAATTGGGTTTCCCCAGTTCTTAGCCCACAGCTCTAACCATCAGACTATTCTCCCACTTTGTAGAATCATGTTATGCTTAGCTACAGCTACTTAATTTTGTGAATTGTAGTTGCCATGTTTACTACTTTTGATATAGTGAAGTGGATAAGCAACTAATAAATTGTAAATTGAATTAAATTTTTGTGGAAAGAGCATTCTGATATAAGTAATGGACTTAATATTACATGTTCAACCAGATATAACCCTGCTAGCAAGTACAGTGAACTGCAAAAAAGCATCACCTATCTCCTGGAAACCTCTGTGATTTAGTCTGCAAGAAGGCCATAAAAAAGATGGAAGATGCTATGTTATACTTATTGAAGACATGGAGGGGCATAATCGAACGCGAACGCCCATCTCCATGGGCGTCTATGTCCAAAAACGGGTATGTGAAGAGGCGGGACAGACCGTATTATCGAAAAAGATGGGCGTCCATCGTTCGAAAATACGGTTTGGACTGACCAAATGCCATGGATTTGGTCCCTTTTGAGATGGGCGTTTTTTTTTTTTTTAAGCGATAATGGAAACTAAAAACGCCCAGCTCAGAAACGTCCCAATCCAAGCCATTTGGTCGTGGGAGGGACAAATGTACAACACTACCATAGCGCTTAGGGGTGAAGGGGGCAACTACATGTGGGTACAGTGGGTTTTAGAGGCCTCCCATTTACCATCACAAGTGTTACGGGTGGGGGGGGGGATGGACCTGGGTCTGCCTGCCTGAAGTGCACTGCAGTACCCACTAAAAGTGCTCCACGGACAGGGCTTGTTGCTGGTGTATAACCTTGGCACAGCAGTTCACACCTGAAGACTAATCTCGCTGAAAACGTCCTTTATTTGAATAAGCACCTTTACTCACAGTTAACTGCAGATCAGAGGTTGTGCCCCACTGGCAACGAGTCTCGCTGGTACTGAGATTAGCAGTAGGTCCGAGCTGGCAGAATGGTGTACAATGCCCTCTTCAGCAACATTCAAGGTAAGAACTAAGTGCTGTAACGTGGCTAACACATGAAAGGGATCTAAAAGTGTCTTACACAAATGGCCACTACCTCATGGACTACCGGAAACAAAACAGGGCACACTCTGACCCAGTAAGCAGAGGAAAAAGCACCATGGGAGTAGAGCCTACCAACTACCAACATTGTGAGCATTTAACACAAGCTAGTGGAATCACAGAGCCCAATACCCTACACCCACCACAATGCATTGCTGATGTGACTCTGCAGTACCCTTAACAGAAAAGGTGTCACACTCACCCGAGACCCACATCAGAACCAGGGAAAGGCTGTCAGAGGATAGAACGCATTCTGCGGTCATGGAGGTGGGTATGGCATTTGAGGCTGGCATACAGGCTGGGAAAAAAGTTTGTAAAGTGGGTTGTTTTTGGTTGGTGGGGGTTAGTGACCACTGGGGGAGTCAGGGGAGGTCATCCCCAATTCCCTACGGTGGTCATCTGGTCAGTTGGGGCACTTTTTTGGGACTTGGACCTGAAAAAAAAGGGTCCAAATAAAATGGACCAAATTCTCGTCAAAAACACCCTTCTTTTTTCGATTATCAGCTAAAGACCTCTCCTCGGCCGATAACCAAGCCACAGTCCCGCCTTCACTACGCCTCTGACACGCCCCAGTGATCTTTGTTCGTCTCCGTGACGGACTGCAGTTGAGGATGCCAAAAATCGGGTTTCGATTATACCGATTTTGGCGCCCACGGGAAACGGACTCCCATCTCCCGATTTGGGTCGAAATATGGGCATTTTTCTCTTTCAAAAGTAAGCTGGATAGTGATTGTTGGAAATTGACATTGTCCATCCATTTCTGTGCCAGCCTGTGAACTCTCTTGATTTGACGTAGAATTTCAGGGGGATTTTGGAGCTGAATTCTGGGCCCCTGAAGTGTTGGTGGGCTCTCCAAGTTCTCAGACATTCCTCCATTAGCATTTTGAAATGATTGTGAGAAAGGAAGTGGCCTCGCTTGGATAATGGTCACAGTGTTAGAACTGTTTGCAGAGCGTCAGTGCACAGCATTCTAATGCAATATCTGAAAAAATATTTTATTCCCTTTGCAGTAAACTTATAGCATACAAATTACTTGTAGCATTCAAAAATGTGTGCTGACAGAGAAAATACTGCTGCAGTATTTTTGGTACCATTTTGCACATTGAGCTGAAGTATTTTTCGTTTTCTTCTTTCCTGTCAGTGTGTGAGCCTGTACTGAATGGGAAGTTTGACTCAAATACTGAAAGGAAAGAAGAAAATACCCCTGCCCCCGCCCCAAAGCTCTTTGGTCCATGGCACCCAGCACATGGAGGACCTCAATCAGAAAGGCTCCAAAGCTGTGTTATTTTTCTCCTGCCCCCCCCCCCCCCCCCCCAATAGACTAATAATACTTAGAAGGTCCCCAGAAAGCATTTAATGGTATTCCTCTCATGTGCTGCAATTATGAAGAACTGTGGTTCCTAACCCAATGTATTGGAACGCATCAATTGGAGTCAGCCTGCCAAATAGTGGGAAAGTTTCCTTGTTTGGCAGGTTGATCCTTAGTTGTACGTTCTGATATACTGCCTGCAGGAGGCACCATCAATTTTCAAGATGGGGGTGCTGGAGGTGGGAGCAAATGCCATAGATTAACTTCAGCGATATCGCTTGCTAAGACCCTACAACAAACTGAAGAACCTTTATTAACAATCCTCCTGCAATAAGCTGTCAAATTATTATATCTATTTTATTTTGTTTTGTTGCTGGGAGGGAAAAACCTCAAATGTCCTTAGCTGGCGTCAAGCAGACAAGCTTAATGTCAGCACATCTTGGACTATGGTCTTATCATTGGTCATAACCTCCTTTAATCCTCCCACAATCGTTTTATAATATATTTTCTCAAAACACCAGTACTTGGCTCAATTCCAGATCAGACATTTGGTGCATTATTCCTTAAATTATATTATAGCACTTAGCTTAAAACTCATGTCCCAGCGGGGTTCTCCATTTCACTCCTTTGCTGAGCTTCTTCAGGGGACTAAGTGCTAAGAATAATGCTGTGCCACCCTTTGAAATGGCGTTCCTCCGGCCATATGACGCTGACCTCTCGTCATACGGCCGGAGGAACACCATAATTTGTACTCCGCTATGACAGTGTCCCACTGGTTATCCTCCTTCCACCAGGTCTCAGAGGTCTATTATATCTAATTTTTCATTTATTGCAATACATTCTAACTGTCCCATCTTATTTCTTAGGCTCCTGGCATTCGTATATAGACATTTCAAACTATGTTTGTTGTTCCTATTTACATCATGCTCAGTACTTGACAGTATTAATTTGCAATCTTTTGTCTGTTTTTTATTTTTATTTAAGGACACCTGATCTACTATGTTCTCTTTTGCAACCTCACTATCAGAATACCCTATCTTCCCAGTTTTGGTGATATCTTTGAAAGATACCTTATCCCGAACCATGCGCTTTTGAGCGACTGTTGGCCTTCCCCCATTTCTAGTTTAAAAGCTGCTCTGTCTCCTTTTTAAATGCTGATGCCAGCAGCCTGGTCTCACCCTGGTTAAGGTGAAGCCCATCCTTTCGGAATATGGGGATAAGAACAGAGGGAACAGTAGAACAAGAGCAGAACAGATGTTGAGGCACAGAGGACCGCCGAGAAAGGGAGGCAGAGTAAGATTAGCACTGAATGGTGTAGAAGGAAACAGGGTGAGGATGCAATGTGAATGAGTAGGGCAAGGAGAAGCAAGTTAGGGAGGGGATATTGAGAAATATGGGTTAAAAAGAAGAAATGAACAGAGGGGTGGAAGGGAGAACAGGGGTGCAAGGATGGTAGGTTATAAGGATAGGCAATATAAGGAGGGAGTAGGGGAAAAAATGAGAGTAAGGGCACATGGTGGAAAATCCAGGGTCCTGTACAGAAGATGAAGGAACAGCATGAACAGGACCTTAGGAGGAAAGAAGAAAAAAGAGGGGAAGATAGGGGGGGTTATGGTAGAGAAAAATAATCTAGGAAGAAGTAGAGCAGGGAGTTAGGATTTTCTGTTACACATTACATAGTATTTTAAACTAGCCCACACGGTACTCACACTTCAACTCTGTAATCAAATTATATACAAATTGGTTTATTCAGTTACATTTTGTGGATATGTATAAACTTCAATTATCTCATAAAGACTCCTCAGTATTCCTTGTCTATTAGTTCACCAATCGCTCACAAACTCTCATAACACTCTTGACTTTATATTCATTCCCACCGTTCCTTTCAATCAATATATTCTGACCTATTCCATACAAAAATCTGAATTGCATAACGTTACAGCATTTAATACAGCAGGTCATCTCAAATGCATATTAAATGCTGTAACGTTATGCAATTCTGATTTTTGTATGTAATAGGTCAGAATATATTGATTGAAAGGGATGGTGGAAATGAGTATAAAGTCAAGAGTGTTATGAGAGTTTGTGAGCGATTGGTGAACTAGTAGGCAAGGAATACTGAGGAGTGTTTATGAGATATTGGAAGTTTATACATATCCACAAAATGTAACTGAATAAGTAGGTATTATTTACCCCGAAAGTTTGCTAGACATTACATAGTGCCAAAGGTTGATGTTCATGCACTGATGCACCACTTTTCTAGGTAGATGAATTAGTTCCTACCAGCTGATTTCTGCCATTATCATGTGTCACAAAGCACTGAGTATTCAACCTGGGTTTTGTTGCCTTCTCCCAGACCTAGCTGAACAAAAACTAAAAGGTTCCCAGAGGTTATGCAACTATATTCAGGAATGTATAAAAATGTCACATTTTACATTTTTTTCATGCGATTTCTGTGAATAACTTTCAAGTGAAGCAGTAGCTGTTTGCTGATAATTCTGTTGTAGTTTCAATAGTGATTTTTTTTTGTGCTGCTCTTTAAATGTTAAGATTCCTAGTCAGCAGTAATTCAGCTAAACAACCTGAACAGCTATTTTTATATAATGCAAGCCCACCTTGGATCATTAAATCGGTGCATTATCATAAAACCTGTGCTGATTTGATTAAAAAGTCATGACACACTTGGCATTGTTAATTAGCACAGGAGAAACATTCACTCATATGGGGATTTGCAATAAACAAGCAGAACCATTGAGAAAGCCAGTATAGGCAGAATGAAAAATAACAATGGTCTCCAAGAGGTAGATGTTTAAAGCTGTGATGACATAGTAAGTTACCTGGTCAAGATATTCAATGTGAAACCTAACTGAATAGGTTTATGCTGAAAATCTGGTCTATTGTTAATCAGACAAAAACCGTCCATTTATTTCTAGATCTGATATTTGGGGGCCGCAGTTACTGGTTAAATTTGGCTGGTAGACAAAGGTGGTACCTGGAGACCACCAAAGTACTTGAAATATAATATGCAATTTTAAACTACATTGGAATATTTACTTACAGTATAGAAATAATATAAACAGTATAAAACACAAGTAAATCAGAAATACTGAAAAAATAAGTCGGATGCTATTTTCCTGGTGACTGAAACCCAGAGGAGCCGGTGAAGGCAAGTGAGAGCTCTCTCAATCTCCCCATTGTCCCAGCTGAGATTGACGAGTTGGGACAGCAGTTTTCTTCTCACCCTCCACAACAGTATGTTACCCTCTCTAAGGTCTGCTTCAGTTCTTTTAAATGTAATCAGACCATTAATGCAGTATTGCCATGGGCAAGGTACTTACCAGTTACTTTTCTTTTCTCTCAATACCTCCACCCTGTCCTCCTCCCAACCTTTTCCAGCAGTCTTCCAGTCTTTCTTAATCCATCACATCCTGTGGCTAGTCTTCCTCTTTTATAAACACCCCTTTTCCGCCCATTGTGCCCCCCCCCCCCCCTCTTATCTCCAGGGTCAATGAATTCTAACAAGTGTTCAGACACCACATCTCACTTCTTATTGTGGCAGCTTTAACATCCCCCTGCCCCCACCCCAGAAATTAGAGTTACCTGGCTTATGACCTTCCCCTTGCCCCTGCCCCTTCTCTGGACCATTCAGTAAGCAAGGAAAAGAATATGTTGTTGAACACTATTTATACTCTGATCCACAATTTGCACAATAATCAAAACCCTAATTTCCAATTGTAAAACATTATTTAACCTGTTGAGGTGTTCATTATTAACCTCTAAATATTTGTATTATTTATTTATTAACATCACATACCCTTTATCCCATTTAACACATCCCCCAGATTGCCCAATGTACATGATCACTCCTTATAATCTATCCATGACATCATACAGTGATCCCCCAGAGAGAACATTTTATTGAAAACACACTTTGCATTCCCATCTACCAGTCCTCGCTTGTCTGTCTTGTGTTCCCAAATTAGTTCCCTCTTTCTTCGTCTTCCCCAGCCTATCTCCAGCAATCTCTCTCTCTCTCTCTCTTTCTCTCTCTCTCATATCCCACAGCTAGTCTCTGCCAATCCTCCACTTCCCCCAGTCTGTCCTGACCAGGCCTGCTCCTTCTCTCCCCAAACATGTCCCCAGGAGTCCCCCTCACTCTCCTAGAGTTTTCTCCCCAGCAGTTGCCACACTGATTAGCATATTGAAAAAGTGAAAATCTCAAAGAAGCCCATTAAACACTTCTTAACTCATGTATAGTACAATCAGGAAGAACTGTAGGTAACCATGGTAATTGAAAGGAAACAGAGGCATCTAGTTGCAGATCATTAACTGATTCTAGTCATGTCTTCTTTCCATGTTTGAAAGAGCCGCTAGTCATGCACTGTCTCAAAGTAAGTTCTTCAAGGTAGAAAACGGAATCCTGAGGTCCATGTCACCTACAATAATTTATTTATGTATGTTACAAACTTGTACACCACCTATCTCCTAGGCAGTTTCCAGTGAACATGCATAATAAAAATACTAAAATCACAAACAGCACAAATATATGCACAATTTAAAATAAATCAATAGTTGTTCTTCTTCTTCCCCCCCCCCCCCCCCCCCCCCCAGTGTAGGCACGTGTTTTGGGCGCGCAGATCCATTTTTCAGCACACCTATAAAAGAGGCCTTTTTAAAAATTTTGCCAAAAATGGACGTGCGGCAAAATAAAAATTGATGCACATCCATTTTGGGTCTGAGATCTTACCACCAGCCGTTGACTTAGCGGTAAGGTCTCACACGATAATAGTCTATGTGCGTAGAATGACGATTACCGCCCAGTTTTTACTGCACACCAGAAAATAAAAATTATTTTCCGGCGCACATAGCGGACATGCGTCAAAAATGAAATTACCAGAAGGGCCACACAGTAGCCAGGTGGTAACTCAAAATTGACGCATGTTGGGTACACTTAGGTGCCCAAGCGGCTTAGTGAATGGGCTCCATATTCATCATTTAAAAAAAAAAGCTGTTACAAACAACTGTGTCTTCAATAACTTCTTCAATAGTAAACTAGGAGAAATATATACAGATCATATGTGGAAAATGCAAAGTGATGCACATTGGGAAGAATAATACAAATCGAAGTTACCTGATGCTAAGATCCACCTTGGGGGTCAATATCCAAGAAAAAGATCTAGGTGTCTTTGTAGACAGTATTCTGAAATCTTCTTTCCAGTGTGCAGCGACAGACAAAAAATGAAACAGGATGCTAGGAATTATTAGCAAAAAGATGTAAAATAAGACCAAGAATATTGTAATGCCTCTGTATTGCTCCATGATGCAACCTCACCTTGAGTATTGCATTCAATTCTGGTTGCCATATATCAAAAAAGATATAGCGGAATTGGAAAAGGCTCAAAGAAGAGTGACCACAATGATAAAGGAGATGGAATCCTCCCATATGAGGAAAGGCTAAAGAGGTTAGGGCTCTTCAGCTTGAAAAAGAGATGGCTAAGGGGGGGGATATGTTTGAGGTCTATAAAATCCTGAGTGGTATAGAATGGGTAAAAGTGAATCAATTTTTTTTCAGTCTTTCAAAAACTGCAAAGACTAGGGGGACACTCAATGAAATTACATGGAAATACTTTTTAAACAAATAGAAGGAAATATGTTTTCACTCAAAGAATACTTTAGTTCTGGAAATCGCTACCGTAGGATATGGCAACAGCAGTTAGCGTATCTAGGTTTTAAAAAGGTTTGGACAAGTTAACATAAGAATAGCCATACTGGGTCAGACCACTGGTCCATATAGCCTAGTGTCATGCTTCCAGCAGTGGCCAATCCAGGTCATAAGTACCTGGCAGAAACCCAATTAGTAGCACCATTCCATGCTACCCATTCCAGGGCAAGCAGTGGCTTCCCCCATGTCCCTCTCAATAACACACTGTGGACCTTTCCTCCAGGAACTTGTCCAAACCTTTTTTAAACCCAGATACGTTAACTGCTGTTACCACATTCTCCGGCAAAAAGTTACTGGAGAAGAAGTCCATTGTCTGTTATTGAGATGGATATGGGGGAAGCCACTGCTTGGTGGCGTGGAATGTTGCTACTAATTGGGTTTCTGCCAGGTATTTGTGATTTGGATTGGCCACTGTTAGAAGCAGGACACTGGGCTAGATGGACCATTTGTCTGACACAGTATGGCTATTCATATGTTCTTAGCCATTTCCATGACCATGAAATATTAACCCATCATACTATTGCTACTACGTCCCATTTCTATAGTACCACTAGATGTATGCAGTGCTGTACTCATTATGGACCAAATTCTGTAAATAGCACCGAAGGTTAGCTGCCATTTATAGAATGTGCTTTGTGCACAGTGCAAGGATTGGCGCCTTACTTTAGAAGTGAGGATTTCCACCAAGTAAACCCTGGTGTAAATCTTCATGTCTAAATTAGGTGTGGATCCCCCTTATTCTATAACAGTGCACATAAATTGTAGAATGCCCCTGATCTGTCTATGACCCTCCCATGGCTGCATCTCCTATTTGGAGCCATGCATAAAATTTATGCATGGATCCCTGCAACTAAAAATGTTCACATAAATTTCATTTAATACCAATTAATGCTTTTGATTATTAGCATCCAGTTATCAGTGCTAATTGGCTCATTATTCAAGTAAATTGAATGTGCAAATTGGGTTCACGCCCAAGTTTGTGCACAATTTTAAGCAGCATTTATCAAATTTTGGGGTATATGTAGGTACTTTCCCTGTCCCTAGTGGGTTCACAATCTAAGGTTTTTTTGTACCTGTGGCAACAGCGGGTTAAGTAACTTGCCCAGGGTCACAAGGAGCTGCAGTGGGAATTGAGCCCAGTTCCACAGGATTGCATCTCACTGCACTAACCATTAGGCAGCTACTCCACTCCCAAGATGCGTATTATCTCAGTTTGGATTTAACTCTCACCTTTTCTCTGTAGTTCAGCTACAGTAGATATTTTTTCTTTTGCTGAAGGCTTAGGACCCTGTCTACTAAGGTGCGCTAGTGTTTTTAGCGTGCGCTAAAAATTAGTGTGCACTAACACTAGAGACACCCATATATTCCTATGGGTGTGTCTAGCATTTGTGCATTCTAATTTTTAGCATTCGCTAAAAACGCTAGCGTGACTTAGTAAACAGGGCCCTTAGAGTCTAAGAGCTAATGCATTAAACTGCGCTACCTGCAGTGTTGTCCAAAGTACTAGGTCAAAGTATTTAAGTACAAGTAAAAATAAATGTGTGTTTTAATACTTAAGTAAAAATAAAAAGTACAGTGAAGAACACATTCAAAAATTTAATTAAGTGAAAGTAAAAAAAAAGTGTCACGGAACCTGGGATGGTGATCCCTTGGGCTGCAGCAGACAAGTCCTCTGGGGAGGCGAACCAGGCACTAAATACACACAGGATACCAGAGATGGCAAATAGACAGCACACTCAAGACAAGCAACAAGCACCACCAGAAAAGAGAGATAGACCACTCAGGCGGGCCTCACGGCTGAACCGGAACCCACTCATACAGAGTCCAAGCGTACGAGCCTCACGGCCGAACTGGAACCAAATCATATCAGAGGGAAGGGAAAAGAAACGGAATCTCTTGAGCAAGTACTACTCAAGCAGTGCACACACACACTGCACTAAACAGAGCCACAAACAAGGGGTCAAAAGACCCTACACACAGGCAGAAAGAAACAGAAGAGGAAAAGACAACCCCACTTAGACTCACATAGTATAAACCACAAGTAAAAGATAAGAAAACAATACAGGAAGGCAGCACAGGACTGGGCATAGAACTCTAGCTATAAATAAATAGTCCTAACCAAGTCAAGCAGAGAGGTAGCACAGGACTGGGCTAGTAGTCCCAGCTAAACAGAAGAACCACCCACTCAAGCACAAACAGAACCAAACAGAGAGGACACTCAGGGCCGTGCTAGATCCACAGCTATAAACGAATAATCCTAACCAAGTCAGAGAGGTACAGTGGTGGAAATAAGTATTTGATCCCTTGCTGATTTTGTAAGTTTGCCCACTGACAAAGACATGAGCAGCCCATAATTGAAGGGTAGGTTATTGGTAACAGTGAGAGATAGCACATCACAAATTAAATCCGGAAAATCACATTGTGGAAAGTATATGAATTTATTTGCATTCTGCAGAGGGAAATAAGTATTTGATCCCCCACCAACCAGTAAGAGATCTGGCCCCTACAGACCAGGTAGATGCTCCAAATCAACTCGTTACCTGCATGACAGACAGCTGTCGGCAATGGTCACCTGTATGAAAGACACCTGTCCACAGACTCAGTGAATCAGTCAGACTCTAACCTCTACAAAATGGCCAAGAGCAAGGAGCTGTCTAAGGATGTCAGGGACAAGATCATACACCTGCACAAGGCTGGAATGGGCTACAAAACCATCAGTAAGACGCTGGGCGAGAAGGAGACAACTGTTGGTGCCATAGTAAGAAAATGGAAGAAGTACAAAATGACTGTCAATCGACAAAGATCTGGGGCTCCACGCAAAATCTCACCTCGTGGGGTATCCTTGATCATGAGGAAGGTTAGAAATCAGCCTACAACTACAAGGGGGGAACTTGTCAATGATCTCAAGGCAGCTGGGACCACTGTCACCACGAAAACCATTGGTAACACATTACGACATAACGGATTGCAATCCTGCAGTGCCCGCAAGGTCCCCCTGCTCCGGAAGGCACATGTGACGGCCCGTCTGAAGTTTGCCAGTGAACACCTGGATGATGCCGAGAGTGATTGGGAGAAGGTGCTGTGGTCAGATGAGACAAAAATTGAGCTCTTTGGCATGAACTCAACTCGCCGTGTTTGGAGGAAGAGAAATGCTGCCTATGACCCAAAGAACACCGTCCCCACTGTCAAGCATGGAGGTGGAAATGTTATGTTTTGGGGGTGTTTCTCTGCTAAGGGCACAGGACTACTTCACCGCATCAATGGGAGAATGGATGGGGCCATGTACCGTACAATTCTGAGTGACAACCTCCTTCCCTCCGCCAGGGCCTTAAAAATGGGTCGTGGCTGGGTCTTCCAGCACGACAATGACCCAAAACATACAGCCAAGGCAACAAAGGAGTGGCTCAGGAAGAAGCACATTAGGGTCATGGAGTGGCCTAGCCAGTCACCAGACCTTAATCCCATTGAAAACTTATGGAGGGAGCTGAAGCTGCGAGTTGCCAAGCGACAGCCCAGAACTCTTAATGATTTAGAGATGATCTGCAAAGAGGAGTGGACCAAAATTCCTCCTGACATGTGTGCAAACCTCATCATCAACTACAGAAGACGTCTGACCGCTGTGCTTGCCAACAAGGGTTTTGCCACCAAGTATTAGGTCTTGTTTGCCAGAGGGATTAAATACTTATTTCCCTCTGCAGAATGCAAATAAATTCATATACTTTCCACAATGTGATTTTCCGGATTTAATTTGTGATGTGCTATCTCTCACTGTTACCAATAACCTACCCTTCAATTATGGGCTGCTCATGTCTTTGTCAGTGGGCAAACTTACAAAATCAGCAAGGGATCAAATACTTATTTCCACCACTGTAGCTCAAGGCTAATTTAGTAGTCACAGCAAACAGAAGAACCACCCACTCAAACAGAAACAAACAGAGAGGATGCACAGGACTGTGCTAGTAGACGGAAGAGCTGTCCACTCATGCCACACAGAGAGACCGCTCAAGGCTGAGCTAGTAAGCGGTCTTGAATGCATAAATTATAGGGACAGGCTTATGAACCTCAACATGTACACGCTGGAAGAGAAGAGGGAGAGAGGAGACATGATAGAGACAATTAAATATCTCAAGGGCATTTATGTACAGGAAGAGAGCCGTTTTCAACTGAAGGCGAGCTCTGGAATGAGGGGGCATATGACGAAGTTAAGAGGGAATAGACTTAGGAGTAATCTAAGGAAGTACTATTTCACTGAAAGGGTGGTGGAGGCATGGAATGGCCTCCCGGTGGAGGTTGTGGAGTTGAGGACTATTCCAGAATTTAAAAAGGCATGGGATAAGCATGTGGGATCGCTTAGGAAAAGGAAGAGTTAGGGGTTACAGAGGATGGGCAGACTGGATGGGTCATATGGTCTTTATCTGCCATCATGTTTCTATGTTTCTAAAGAGTACTTTATCATCATTATTGTTATTATCATCTGTATTAGAAGTAGTGCTATGTAATTCATCACTTGCATCTTCATCTTTATCTTCCTTATCATCAACCCATCTAATTACAAAAAGCCTTTTAAAAAGTTGGAATCATGTTCTGTTGTTGTTCTAACAATTTTTCATCTGATGGCAAATCCTGTTTGAATATCTTTGAGAATTCATGCAAGAATGTCAAATGTGTGGGAACCCTTCAGTCTTAAGGCCAGACATGCAGACTTCCTCTCTAAAGACTCTTATCAATTCAGTGGAGAGTTACCCCAATGTAAAATTTCCCATGGGGTGACAGGCCTACTCCTTGATACCCTGTCCTTACTTAGATTTCAGGGCTCTGTTCTTTCTTGGTTTTCTTCATATCTCTCCCATTTTACTTTTAGTGTATACTCTGGTGGATCCTTCTCCACTTCTATCCCACTATCAGTTGATGTACCTCAGGGATCTGTCCTGGTACCACTTCTTTTCTCCATCTATACTTCTTCCTTTGTTACTCTGATCTCATCCCATGGTTGTCAGTATCACCTTTATGCTGATGACTTCCAGATCTACCTCTCCACACCATAAATTTCAGCAGGAATCCAGGCCAAAGTATCAGCCTGCCTGTCTGACATTGCTGCCTGGATGTCTCACCACCATCTGAAACTAAACATGATCAAGACTGAGCTTTTTGTCTTTCCCCCTAAACCAACCTATCCTTTCCTCCCATTCTCTGTCTCTGTGGATTGAATAACACTCTCATCCTCCGTGTCTCATCAACTCGTAATCTTGGGGCCATCTTCAACTCCTCTCACTCCTTCTTTGCACATATTCAAAAAACTGCTAAAACCTGTTGTTTGTTTCTCTATAATATCACCAAAATGTGTCCTTTCATTTCTGAGCACACTACCAGAACCCTTATCCACACTCTTTTCACCTTTCACAAAGGCTATTGCAACCTGCTTCTCACAGGTCTCCCAGTAAGCCATCTCTCTCCCCTTCAATCGGTTCAAAATTCTGCTGTATGACTTATATTCCACCAGTGTTGCTATGCTCATATTTAGCCCTCTCCTCAATTCACTTCATTGGCTCCCTATCTGTTTCTGCATTCAGTTCAAACTTTTCTTATTGACTTACAAGTGCTTTCTTCTCTGCAGCTCCTTAGTACCTCTCCACTTTTATTTCTCCCTACACTCCTCCCCGAGGACTCCGTTCACTGAGTAAATCTCTCTTATCTTTACCCTTCTACTCCACTGGTAACTCCAGACTCCATTCCTTTTATTTTGCTACACCATATGCCTGGAATAGACTTCCTGAGCTGGTACGTCAAGCTCCATCTCTGGCCGTCTTAAAATCTAGGCTAAAAGCCCACCTTTTTGATGCTGCTTTTAACTCTTAATCCTTTCTCACTTGTTCAGTACCCATGTTTTATCATTCCCACCTTAGTAATTCCCTTATCCCTTATTTGTCCTGTTTGTCTGTCCTAATTAGATTGTAAGCTCTGTCAAGCAGGATCTGTCTCTTCATGTCCAATGTACAGCACTGTGTAATTCTAGTACTACTACTACTACTACTACTAGTACTTAGCATTTCTATAGCGCTGCCAGGGTTACGCAGCGCTGTACAAGTTTAGCACTATAGAAATAAGTAGTAGTAGTACTGTTGTAATAGAGACATATGTCTGTTCACCAACAATTGCTAGGAATGTAAGAGAGGGAATCCAAAAAGAAATAAAAAACAAGCGAATAGCCAAAAAAGCACATGGAGCCTTCAAGAGTGGGGGCATCAAATCAGTACTTTATTACTTATTTGATGCCCCCACTCTTGAAGGCTCCTTGTGCTTTTTTGCATAGTCACCAAGAATTGCTAGTGCTACCAGCTTCAGCTTCTTCTCTATCTCCACTTTAAAGTATCCCAACTCATCATTGTTCTGTTTGGCTGGAAGCCAGTAACAAGTTCAACAAACACAGGCAACTCCACAATTTTTATAAGTTATATTCACGAAACAGCAAAATTTAAGATGAGATAATCCATTTGTTTTCATGACAAGATTTGCAATAGCAAAATCCTGTTCCTAGTTTTTGTTTCTTTTGGTTTACTGAGGATTTGTCATTTACATTTCCCTTCCGCTTTTACTTTTTACTTTTAACTGCAAGCATCAGATGTAACTGTGTAAAAATACTAAAAAATTGCAAAATTGTTACTTCAGTAAAAATAAGAAATGTTATCCTGTACTTCTTTATAAGTAAAAGTAACACAACTTTTACTAAAGTACAGTAACTAGTTACATTTACTTAGTTACTATACAACCCTGGCTACCTGTTAGCAATACTATTATGCTTGATTTTAGAAACACAGAAAACTTTAGGCAAATAAAGACCACATGACCTGTCCAGTCTGCCCATTCATGCCATCTGCTCTCCCTATCAGATTATTTCTGAGTCAATCCCCATTCATCTTCATCCTATGCCCTCTTGTTTCAGAGCTTTCGAATTGAAAGAGACTCACCTCCTGTGCATTTATGCCTCATAGATAATTAAATGTAACTATCATATCGCCCCTCTTGTATGTTTCTTCCAAATTATACATATTAAGATCTTTCAGTCTGTCCCCATTTGCTTTATGATGAAAACCACTGACTATTTTAGTAGCCGCCTTTTGGACCGTCCACTGTTCCCACTAAGCTAAGCACGAGTCCTCCAAATGCATTGTTGCCAGTAGGGGGTGGTGCTTCAATATTATGTTTTCAGTCGCTAGGGAATCCTGCAGAGCTTGTCTGTGCCTCACTATTGAAAATGTGATAGTGATGCAGCTCCCTTCACTGGCAGGACTGTAGGTGGAGGACTCCCACTCAACTTAAAGGGAACAGTGTTGCCTTCCATTCAACTAGTTCCTAACCCAGTGATAATCATCTGTGCTGAACTGTGTGAAAGGCTTTGCTAAAGTCTAAATACACCACATCTAGCACTTTCCCTTGATTCAATTCTCAGGTCACCCAGTCAAAGAAACTAATCAAATTTGTCTGACAAGACCTGCCTCTAGTGAAACCATGTTGCCTCGGATCCTGTAATCTATTTGTTCCAAATTCTGTAATCTTCTCTTTTTTAAAAACATTTCCTTTCATTTAATTACCATAGAAGTCAGACATATCAGACTGTAGCTCCCAACCTCTTCCTTCCACTTTTGTGGAGAGGGACCACATCTGCTCTTCTCCAGTCCTCCGCACTCCCAACTCTAGACAAGCATTGAAAAGGTCAGCTAACGGAGCCACAAGAACTTCCCTAAGTTCCTTCAGTACTACTACTACTTATAATTTCTGTAGAGCTACTAGATGTACCCTCAGATGTATGCCATCTAGCTCCATTGTTTTGTTCATCTTTAGTTTAGCCAGCAGCTCATAAACAGACTACCACCCCTCCATTCCAATTTTGTTTGTCTTTTGCGGTCCTGCTCATTCCTTCTCATTGGCTCCCAATAGATTTTAGGGCTTTGTATAAAATCTTGACTATTACAATGTGATTCATGAGAAGACGGCTTACTTGGCTTCATTAATATGCCCTTATAGTCTAGGTAGAGCTTTAAGGTCTTCTAACACTTCTTTGTTGGCGCTTCCTCCTCCTCCTTCCAAGGCCTGTTTAGTTTCCACATCAGAGTGTCCATTTTACTGGTGTACCCCTGTCTTGTGGAATCCTAATAACATAGTAAATGACAGCAGATAAAGACCTCTATGGTCCATCCAGTCTGCCCAAGAAGATAAACTCATTTTACATGGTATGTGAATCTTTATACCCGAGTTTGATTTGTCCTTGCCATCAGCTCCCACTGAGTATTTGGGAGGAAGTTTCATTTGTAAAGTTTACGATTCAGTTAAAAACAAACTTTTGCCAAAAAGCTTTTGGGATGTTCAGCTCAGTTGGCAGTAATGCATGAGTGTAATCTGAGGAAAAGAAAGTGTTGTGTGCTTTTTCTTTACTATCCTATAATTTATGATGATCTTTTATCATTTATCATGTCTTTTATCATTTTTACTGTGAACCACTCTGACCTTTGTTGAATTGAGTGGTATATCAAATGTATTAAACTAGCCTCTATTTTACTCCCGGTGTAGGAAGAAAGATCAGCATGGAAAAATCAGCTAAAGGGTAGTGTAGTGGGTATGCAAAACACATACAAATCACTGAACCTTAAAGTGCTCCCAATGTAAAAAAAAAAAAAAAAAAAATCGGAATCTTTATACCAGCTTAGACTGGCATAAAGATGCACTGCATGGGCAAGGGTTAATTTGAGGTGAAGTGTGACTCTTCACCTCAGATTGAGTATTAAAAGCCCCCAGATCACCCAGCCCCCAACGTCATGACTGATTGTAGCAACCCAAGTGGGCTCCCTGCACAGTGCAACAGTGCATCTGTAAATTGGAAGGCAGAAGCAACACCACTTGCTCCTGCCTCCACATTTTCCATCTTGAAAAATAGCAGCAGCTGACCCCATGCAGTGTGTGGGGGTCCTCCACACAGGGTCAGTCAACCAAACAGTGGAATTTACATGTCATTAGTTTACTGAAGCAGTCAAAGCCTAAGTTTATACCTGCCAAAGATTACAAGGAGTGGCAGTGGGTTTTGAATCGGACTTCCCTAGTTCACAGCCCACTGCTCTAACCATTAGGCTACTTCTCCACTCCTCAGCTTGCCAGAAATGTCAGAGAATCTAGTTTTATTTCTTTATATTTTCTATTGTTTAAATAAATTATATTCTTCTAATATTGCAAGTGTAGTACAGATTCCAGTAGCTGATCTGATCCTTGGTGGGGGAGGGGAGAGGGGGGAAAATACAAATCTTGTAGGATTTTTACCAGTTATTGGATAAATTTAAAAGGATGTTATGATGCATGAGCTTTCAAAACCACACAAGTGAAGTCGGCAGAAGGGGCAGATTTCATCTTGAAAGTTCATGCAGTACAATGTCTTTATGCCTATCTGATGAAAGATACTACACCTAATAATAATCAGGTTTTTCTAATGTGTTTTATATTGTGATCTGCATGTACTAGAAGTTATGATTGTAGATTTAAGCTGCAAATGTTTTGGATGTACTATAAAGTGCTACGTATTTGTAATCGGTGTGAGTGAATTCAATATGGGCCGGGTTTTGTGCATGTAAAAAGTGTATTGAGTGCAAGATTGAGTGTGAGAGAGAGGGTATAAGGATGTGAATGTAAGGAAAACTAGAATAAGAGATAGCTATAAAAGAGGTAGTGTGTAGTTTATAGGTCACGCATATTTATTATGAATATCCTGACAGACAACATAGCTTGGGGGGGAGGGGTACACTAGGACCACCTTAAGAACACTTTTGTAGGTGACATGATTAACATTATGGCAGTGTTTGTTTTATTTTTATTTATTTATTTTACTAGTTCTTCAAAAAGTATGGGTGGGGGTTTGCATGTTAAAAGTCAGTCACACCAGTCCCAAAATATCCGTATTCACCTGCATGCAAATCATTTGTACTGTAAGTTCAGCAGTTTTAGTTAAAGTTCACAGTTTTTACAGTGCAACCTGGGTGCACATACAATAAAACATTGCAAAAGCTGTCTTGTGTGTTAGGTTCAATGCGACAGTGACCAGATGACTTGTTTAGGTAATTAGATGAAGGAAATTTCTCAATTCCTCTTGTAACGGCAGTTTAGTGACTATGCACTCTTAAACTTGCAGTGCTTCTTAAAGGAGCTATTAAGGCATTTTGGCTAAAATTGATGGTGTGATAGTGAACAGTGCCGGTACCACTCACAGGCAGCATGCCAGGTAGATGATGTGAAGAATCCTCCTCTATCTTGGTGGCCCAGAAGAAATAAGAAATAAAATGAGCACAGAGGATCCTTCATTATAAAGAAATGAACTTAAAGCCACAGGTCACGTAGAATCTGTGGTATTGTATCAAGGGAGATACCTGGATGTATGAAATTGTCCTTGTAGTTGTTATCTGCTTTTTGTTCTGCATTTCTGTGCATGTTTGTTTTTGGTAAATGTTTATTCTCACTATACCACTGATAACACTCATTATTAAAGCAGTTTACAATAATTTATAATATAAAATGGAAGATATAGGAAAGGGACTCTGTCTATCAAGCATAGGCAGAAAAACAATAGAAGTAGTCAAAAACATAAGAAATAAATACACCTTAGAGAGAGGAATAAATACTCATGGGGCATCATGCCCAGTTCGCTATCTCACAACTGGAAGGACCATCAAATCTTCAATAAATGTCTTATTAGGCTAAGTTCCAGACATAGAAAGGCGATAGAAAAAGGTGGGTTTTAAGGTTGCACAGAGTCTTAGATGGGAAGGTTCTGAGCATAGGTTGTGAGGAAGGAAATTTCAAAGTGTGGGAGCAACAAAACCAAAAGCGCTTTCTCTTCACATCATACTGCAGGTATAGCCAAATGGAAATCATGTAATGAACGAAGCAGCCAGGCCTGGTGCACAGAAGATAATAGCTGAAGATGAAGCTTTCATTCTAGTTAGTACAACATTATGGTACACAGTTAGGCAGAAAGATTTTCCTTCTTTATAGAATGTAGTCTCACCAGGACCATACCAAGCTATAGTTGCTCTCAGTCAGTGCAGCTCACTCACTGGTGCCCATTCCCCGCTAATGAGAGAAGACAGTGGGTTGGGAGCATTTTTTTGCACCCTTCCATATTTGTGTTCTTTACAGCCACACCACTCGCACAGCCCTTGGTAGGATGCTGACTCTCTCTGCTGCGTTAATCTCATTCTAAAATCTTGTTTACAGTGTAATATAGATGTTATAATTGGCAATTGTCAACAGTTTGTCATTTTGCTGCTTAGTTCTTAATGAGCAAAATCCAGGTGCAAGGCTTGACAGGTGTGAAGGTGCAGTCTAATATGCATACTGTCTGTTCATTTCTTTAAAGAAGGTGCTTCTTAGATTGGCAGTTTTTTTTCTAGTCTGTAGCCACAGTGTCATGAATTTTCGCAGTGCATAATGAAATAGCCTTATTGACTAGACTGAAGGGATTGTATTACATTGATCTGCTTTGCATTAAAACTAGAAGCTCCTCCGTGCCCTTTTGAGATTTTTTTTTTTAAGTTTAATCAGGGCTTCATTTCAGTAATATAAGTGCTCTAGACAAAACTTTTGACTGATAGTTAACAGTTCTTAACATAAGGGTTTGGGGAGGAATGCACCATTAAGAAGCGATAGATAGTTGTAACATTTCCTACAACATCCTTGTTCCATATTAGTGTGCAGTGTTTGAATTTACAGTAATACTATAGGTGCCAATATTTTATTAGAATAATTGTAGTTAAGGGGAATAATTTTATAACTTTGTACACCTCCTCTATCAATCCAAACCACCCCTCTCCCAAAGCTCTCCCTCCAACAACCCTTCTAGGTCCTTTTTACACAACTATTATCCCCCCGTGACCTACCCTAGCCCCCCCTGCCCCCCCCCCCCCCTTAGCACTTGCCTGGGATCATAATGGTGCTCCCGAACCCTAGCAGTAGTTCCATTGTCTTCTCGCTCTTTACAAGTGCAGAGATCATAGTGGGACCACAGGACCCTGAAGCAGGTCACCGAAATGCTGGCCATCGTAGGCCGTGGTCAGAACACTATGGAGAAAGAAAGATCCGCACTATGAACTACAGCAGACAAGCTAAGTAATTGGATTTGTGCACTATCAAAACATACTTATGAAAATATGAAAAAATTGGATCTGTGCACTATCAAAAACTACTCATGAAAATATGAAAAAAAGTTAAAGTAGAATATTTTAAGTGCTAATGTCTGCCGTCTGTTAAGCCATAGAGGTTTTGGCCAATGATGAAGAAGTCCAGCCACCTGATGCAAGAATATACATGCTGGGGGCTTCTCGAGGCCTTTCCTCTTTAAAAATATTAATTTTGTCAGAACGTGCTTACGATTTATGTTAGGTATCTCCAACCATTTTCTAGATTTTGAGTTCATTTATTAGGAGATCACCTCCTTTCATTTTATAGGTGGATTCACACAGATATGCACACATTTAAATGTTCTTTAGAGCAGGTATAGAGTTATATGAGAATTTGTGCCCTACCCGGGATAATTGTATAAGCCTGTTATAGATGGTTATTGCTATGTTGCCTTTATAAATTAGTTACTTTTTTGGCCATTTCATATGGGCCCCATTTTATGAAATTACCCTGTCCCCCACTCCTACTTCAGCATAGTTAGATTAGTGAATTGCCTTGTATAAGAGCTTGTGAAGTCAAATTATTTAGGCCCACTGGTGTATTTTTATTACTGTCATTAATCATTTGTATAGTACATACTAGATGTATACAACCGTGTACAGAGCCATAATAATCCTTGCTTTTGGGAGCTTCCAGTCTAGGCAAGACACACAGACAGAAACGACAAATAAGATACTTAAAATTAGGAGGCAGGCTATGACTGTAGAAAAAAAATTAAGTGGAATAGAAGGGAATAATTGAGGAGAAGCCAAATTAAGTGATGCTGCAATGAATGAGATTTGGTTGGTAGGTATGATGCTACAAGGAACTTTGATTAATAGTGTACTCAGAAAACCAAATTGATTCTAAGGCTGAATCTTGGCAATTCTAATACACAAAAAGGTGACTCTATAACTGGGTGCCTGCAGCCAGAAAAGTGGTACTTCACGCGCTTAAGTGCACTATGCACTATTCACTATTCTATAAGCTACTACTACTAACTGACATTTCTAAAGCACTACTAGGGTTACGCAGCGCTGTACAATTTAAACATAGAAAGACAGTCCCTGCTCAAAGAGCTTACAATCTAAAAGACAAGAGAACAATCTAAAGACAAGTGTACAATCTAGAGGACGAGTGAACAGTTAATCTGATAGGATGGATAGATTGGGGCATTCTATATTTCTCAAGCGGTTAGGCGCCGAAGGCAGCATTGAAGAGGTGAGTTTTAAGCAGAGATTTGAAGATGGGTAGGGAGGGGGCATGGCGTATGGGTAAAGGAAGATTGTTCCAGGCATAGGGTGAGGCAAGGCAGAATGAGCAGAGCCTGGAGTTGGCAGTGGTGGAGAAGGGTACTGAGAGAAGGGCTTTATCCTGTGAGCGGAGGTTACGGGCGGGAACATAGGGGGAGATGACGGTGGAGAGGTAGTGAGGAGCCGCAGACTGAGTACATTTGTAGGTAAGGAGGAGGAGCTTGAATTGTATGCGATATCTGATCGGAAGCCAATGAAGTGATTTGAGGAGAGGGGTGATATGAGTATATCGGTTCTGGTGGAATATAAGACGTGCGGCGGTGTTCTGAACGGATTGAAGGGGGGATAGATGGCTGAGTGGGAGGCCAGTGAGAAGTAAGTTGCAGTAATCAAGGCGAGAGGTAATGAGAGCGTGGACGAGAGTTCTGGTGGTGTGCTCAGAGAGGAAAGGGGAATTTTGCTGATGTTGAGGAGGAAGAAGCAACAGGTCTTGGCAGTCTGTTGGATAAGCGCAGAGAAGGAGAGGGAGGAGTCGAAGATGACTCCGAGGTTGCGGGCAGATGGGACGGGGAGGTTGAGGGTGTTATCAACTGAGATAGAGAGTGGAAGAAGAGGAGAAGTGGGTTTAGGAGGAAAGACGAGGAGCTCAGTCTTGGACATGTTCAGCTTCAGGTGGCGGTTGGACATCCATGCCGCAATGTCGGATAAACAGGCCGATACCTTGGATAGCTAACAGATAAATATTAAGAGAAAAAATGAAGACAGATAAAGACCATATGGCCTATTCAGTCTGTCCATCCATGCCATCTACTAATCGTTCCTCTCCCTTAGACATTCTGTGTACTTGTCCCAGGCTTTCTGATTTCAGATACAGTCTTCACCTCTACCAGGAGTCCATTCCACAAATTCACCACCCTTTCCATGAAGAGGTATTTTCTCAGGTTACTCCTGAATCTGTCTCCCTTCACCTTCATCCTATGCCTCCTCATTCCAGAGCTTCTTTTCAACTGAAAGAGAATTGCCTCCTGTGCATTTATGCCACCTAGATATTTAAATGTCTCTATCATATCTCCCCTCTCCTGCTTTTCTTCCAAAGTGTACATATTGAGATCTTTAAGTCTGCCCCCATTTGTTTTTTGACAAAGACCACTGATCATTTCAGTAGTTGCCCTATGGACCAGCTCCATCCCATTTATAATTTTTTTTGAAGGTGCAGACTCCAGAATTGTATATCATAGTCTATATTAGGTCTCACCAGAGACTTACACAGAGGTATTATCACCTCCTTTGTCTTGCTGGCCATTCCTCTCCCCGTGCACCCACCCTTCCTTCTAGTTTTTGCCATTGCCTTTTCTAAATGTTTGGCCACCTTAAGATGATCACACCCGAGTCTCGCTCCTCTTTTGTGCACAGAAGTACTTCATCCCTTAAACTGTACCACTGCCTTGAGTTTTTGCAGCCCAAATGCAGCCCTGCATTTTTTGCATTAGATCTTAGCTGTCAAATTCTACACCATTCCTCAGGCTTTGCTAGATCCCTCCTCATGCTATCCAAGCCATCGTTGGTGTCTACCCTATTGCAGATTTTGGTATTATCTGCAAAGAGGCAAAACCTTACCAGACAGCCTTTCGGCAATATCGCTTACAGAAATGTTTAAAAGAATGGGTCCAAGATACGAGCCTTGTGGCACACCACTGGTAACATCCCTTTTCCTCAGAGTGAGTTCTGTTTACCACTACCCCCTATCCACCTTCCACTCAATCATTGTGTGGTAGCATGAGTTAGCAGCAGGCTGCAGAACCTCACAAAATGTGGCACACCAGATTGCAGGTAAAAGTCAAAGCACTTTATTTATATACACAAGGGAAATAGCCAGCCCTGTTTTCTCATAGGCTTGGTATGTCTACTAAAGTCTTTCAAGCACAATCCTAGTTTCAGTAGCCTGACTCTGATATGGCTACACACTTCAATATGCAACATAGTCTTAGTTCCAATGGCATGTCCCAGGCTTGGCTTTACAGTTCTGACAGCCAAAGGATAATTGGCCTAACTTGCCAGTCTTCAGTTACCTCTCTTATAATCCCTGGAATCACTGAGATCCCTAAAGCATAGACAGAGTGCAAGCATAAGAACATAAGAATAGTCATAAAAGGAGCAGATTTGTTGTCCATATAGCCCAGCATCCTGCTTCCAGCAATGGCCAATCCAGGTCACAAGTACCTGGCAGAATCCCAAATAGTAGCAACATTCCATGCTACCAATCCCAGGGACAGCAGTGACTTTCCCCATTTCTATCTTAATAGCAGACTGTGGACTTTTCCTACAGGAACTTGTCCAAACCTTTTTCAAACCCTGATATACTACCTGCAGTTACAACATCCTCTGATAGCGAGCTCCAAAGCTTAAGTATTCATTGAATGAAAATATTTTCCTCCTATTCATTTTAAAAGTTTTACCATGTAACTTCATTGAGGGTCCCCTAGTCTTAGTACTTTTCACATGAATAAACAATCGATTCACGTTTGCTCATTCTACATTAATCAGGATTTTGTAGGCCTCTATCATATGAGAGGAGTTTCATCTAGAGAGTTGCACAGGGATAGAAATCTAACCCATCCCTGCTGAAATCTAACCGGACCCCTGTACTAAAATAACCCGACTTGTGGTAAAATAACCCAACCTATGCCATCTTCTGGAAATAAAAGATATCAGAGATGCACATTTCCCATACTTTACATGGTCCAGTTGATAAATAAAATAAAATATATTTTTCAACCTTTGTAGTTTGAGCATTTTATTTTTCCATTCAATTTTGTCTGTGTCGTTTGATTTTCTCTGTTGCCTTTCCAAGGTCTTCTATTTGTATTTCTTCTTTCTCCGTGTCTGCTATCCATCTTCTCTGCGTCCCTATCTGTCCTGTCCAGTTCCTCTATTCTGTGTTCCTTTTCCTCTCTACTCCTCATGGGACCAGCCCATCTCACTCCAACCCCCTTTCCCTCCTCAGGGTTCAGCCCATCTCCCTCCATCCCTTCATACCCTCCTACTCAGCTTTCACCCAGCCTATCTGATGCCCCCTTTCCAGGGTCCAGCCCCCCTTCCCATCCCCAGGGTCCAGCCCATCTCCCTCCAGCCCCTCATGCCCCCCTCCTCAACTTGCACCCAACTTCTCTGATGTCCCCTTCCCAGCCTTTCTCATGCTCCCTCCTTATCTTTCACCCAACCTTTTTCATGCCCCCTCCTCAGCTTTCACCCAGTTTCTCTCATGCCCCCTCCCCAGCTTTCACCCATTTTCTCTCATGCCCCCTCCCTAGCCTTTCCCATTTCTCTGCAGCCCCCCTCCATCCTTCCGACAATCTCTCATGCCCTCCCCCTCCAGCCATTACTCACAGCGCTGTGAGTAATGGCATGACAGTACACTACCGGTAGTGTACCACCACACCAGCCTACCTCCCTAATCCTCGACACTGCGTCAAAACCCTCCTCTTCCCCTGCACAGTGATCGGGCTCTGCGTAAATTTGAGCCGCATGTTTCAGGAAGTTGGGGTAGTCTCATGATTTGAAGTCCGAGACTTCCCCAACTTCTTGCACCACGTAGATCAAGTCTCTGCAGACCACCAGAGCCTGGTCGCCAGGCAGGGGAAGAGGGGGAGTTTGAAGCAGCGCCAGTTAAGGAGGTAGGCTGGCTTGGTGGTACATACCACGGGAACCCCACAGGACGCATGTCCATCCTGAGGGATCCCTGTGGGAGTCCTGTGGTTCTGGAGAGGATCCCTGCAAACCTCATTCTTGTGCAGCTTTCTAGTTTCATCCCCTCAGTCATTTTGGTTGCTCTTCTTTGAACCTTTTCTAATTCCGCTATATCTTTTTTGAGACACAGCGACCAGAATTACACACAATGCTCAAGGTGATGTCGCACCATGAAATCACACAGATGCCTTATGGTATTCTTTGTCATATTTTCTATCCCTTTCCTAATAATTCCTAGCATTCTGTTTGCTTTCTTGGCTGCTGCCACACACTGGGCAGAAGATTAAATTTCATCTGACATTTGGATGCCCAGTCTTCCAGTTTCCTAAAATCTTACTTCTGCATGCGTTTTAACAACTTTGAATAGTTTTGTGTATTCTGCAGATTTAATCTTCCCATTTCTAGATCATTTATAAATATGTTAAATAGCACTGGGCCCAGTACAGATCCCTGGGGCACTCAACTTTTCAGCCTTTTGCACAGAGGGGAATGACCATTTAACCCTACCCTCTGTTTTCTATCCTTTAAGCAGTTCCTAATCCACAATAGAACACTGCCTCGTATACCATGACTCTCTAATTTTTTCAGGAGTCTCATATGAGAACTTTGTCAAAGGTTTCTGAAAGTCTAGATATACCGCATCAACCATCTCATCTCAATCCACCTTTTTATTCACGCCTTTTAATAATATGGAGCAAATTGGTGAGGCAAGACTTCCCTTGGCTGAATCCTTGTTGACTCTGTGCCATTAAACCATGTTTGTTGTGTCAGTAATATTATTCTTTATAATAATTTCCACTATTTTGCCTGGCACTGTCGGGCTTACTGGTCTCAGCTAGGGCCACTTCTCTCCCCTAGAACTCCCCTCAGGTACTGCACCAAGCCAGAACAGTCTGGGAGGATCCTTGCTCGGGGCCTACCCGTTCTGTTATGCCAGAGGGCTTTTGACTTCCTGCAAAGTGATGCACGTGGAAAGGAGGAACCCGAATTACGGCTATGTCATGCAAGGTTCCGCTTTAGGAGTTACGGACCGAGAAAGGGATCTGGGAGTCATCGTGGATAGAACGTTGAAATCTTCCACTCAATGTGCTGCGGCGGCTAAGAAGGCGAACAGAATGTTGAGTATTATTAGAAAAGGGATAGAAAACAAGCATGAGGATGTTATAATGCCGTTATATCGCTCCATGGTGCGACCGCACCTGGAGTATTGTGTTCAGTTCTGGTCGCCTCATCTCAAAAAAGATATAAAGGAATTGGAGAAGGTGCAGAGAAGGGCCACGAAAATGATAAAAGGGATGGGACGACTACTTTATGAGGAGAGGTTAAGACGGCTAGGACTCTTTAGCCTGGAGAAAAGGCGGCTGAGGGGTGATATGATAGAGGTCTACAAAATAATGAGTGGGGTAGAGCGGACAGATGTGAAGCGTTTGTTTACGCTTTCTAACAATAATAGAACTAGGGGACACAAGATGAAATTAGAATGTGGTAGGTTTAAAACAAATTGGAGAACGTTTTTCTTTACTCAGCGTGTGGTTAGACTCTGGAACTCATTGCCGGAGAAGGTAGTGACGGCAGCTGGCCTTGCTGAGTTTAAAGGGGGTCTGGACAGATTCCTGAAGGAAAAGTCCATTGATCGTTATTAAATTTTGGGTTTTTGCCAGGTTCTTGGGGCCTGGATTGGCTGCTGTCGGAGACTGAGTGCTGGGCTTGATGGACCTTTGGTCTTTTCCCAGCGTGGCAGTGGTTATGTACTTATGCTCTCTTTTTGATCCCTGTCCTCCTGACAGGCTAACATACCGATTCTTAAGGTGGCTGTACTTCTGTAAGAAAGTGTTCCACCCACTCCCTCACACAGTTCCTAACCCAGTTAGTCACTTTAGGGCCCATACCAAATGCACTCAGTTTGTTTATGTTGGCTCTGTGGAACTGTGTCAAAAGCTTTCTTATATCTATGTATGCCACATCTAACGCACTACCCCAATCCAACTCTGTGGTCACCTAGTCAAAGAAATTTCATTACATTGAACAGTATTGGTGATTTTGGCAAGCCCTGTGGTACTCCCCACTGAGAGATCCAAGATGCTGACATTTGCCCTGTCCGATTTAGCTCACTTCAGTCTAGCTCCGACCTGGGCCCATGGAGCTGGTTGATCCCATGTCCTTCTATGCTTAACTGACCTTGTAAGTAGACTATTGTGCTGTATTGTGTACTGTTGTTTATTACCTATGTCCTGGTTATACAGTACTTTCTGTACACTGCCTTGAGCAAATTTCTTCAAAAGGCAGTAAATAAATCTCAATCAATCAAATATAACGGAACATGAGTACCCAGGTCTAACCTGGTATTGATGAGCCTAGTATTTAGGTGCCCGCAGTTATACTAGTGTATTCTGTAAGTTATGCCAGTAAGTGGGTGCTCTGCCCATGTGTGTTTCTACCTTGCCTATGCACTCTATGTAAGTTACATGGGTATTTGCAGAATAGTACTTAGGTACCTTGCTGTCACTTTCATGGGTATATGTAGACATATGTTCATAAGTACAAGTATTCTAGACATTTACACATACAAGGGGCATGTAACTATAAGCACCTAGATCATAGCAGGGGCGTAGCCAGACCTCGGGGGGAAGGGGGTCCAGAGCCCGAGGTAGGGGACACAGTTTAGCCCGCCTCCCCTAGCCGCTGACCCCCCCCTGCGACTTTTGACTCCCCCTGCTGTCGCTGACCCTCCCCCACTGACCCCAGGTACCTTTGCTGGCGGGTCCCCCCAACCCCCGCCAGCAGAAGTCTTCTTCAGCGCCAGTCTCCAGTGCCTTCGCTGATCTGTTTCTGACTCCTGACGTCCTGCATGCATGTCCTGCATGGGGCTACATACAGGATGTGCATGCAGGATGTCAGGAGTCAGGACTGACAGAAACAGATCAGCAAAGGCGCCGGAGATCGGCACTGAAGAAGACTTCGGCTGGCGGGGGTTGGGGACTCCCGCCAGCAAAGGTACCTGGGGGAGGGGGGATCGAAAGTGGCAGGGGAGGGTTGGCGGCGGGGGGGGGGGGGGCGAAAGTAGAGGGGGTCAGGGCTAAATCTGTGGGGGTCCATGCCCCCGTGGCCCCACCTAGCTACGCCCCTGGATCATAGATCTGCCTTTATAGTGGTCTCATTTTAGAAAATTGTATGTTTAAGTGCCAGCACTTATATGTGGAAGCTGCCAAGTGGTGGTACTTTGATTCTGTACATACAGTTTTGCAAAATTGCTGCTCCTGCTGTACATGCTGTAGAGAATACATATATATTTCCCAGCATCCTTATACATCTTTACAAAAGGCTGCATGTTTGGGAGAACATTTTGTAAAATATTTAGGAAATGCAAATGTCTTGACCTAGCATCCCATTTCTCAAATAGACCCCCTATGCAAAATGGGGCTATCAAAGACTGAAAGGTCATTTAAAAGGTTGTGTGAGGGTAGGAACCCCTTGCATAAATATAAACATTAGATAAATCTTAAACTCCAATATAAAATCTCTCAATATTACTTTATGCAAATAAAGCAAAACAAAATTATAACACTTTCTAGCGAGCTCTCACTAAAGATGCAGAGAGTGCAAGATGAAGGGGTCATAGATGTAGACAGTTTCTGTATGCCCTGCTCTAGAAATGTTAAGTAGTAGTAGTACCGTGTTTCCCCGAAAATAAGACACTGTCTTATATTAATTTTTGCCCCTAAAATACGCTAGGTCTTATTTTCAGGGGCTGTCTTATTTTTCGGGAAAACATCGGGGTTGGATCGGGGTTGGCCCGCCCGCCCTCCATCGCTCCCGGAACTAACCTTAAACACCTCCTTTCACCTTCGCAGCAAGCAGCAGCAGGGCAGGCCACTCCTTCCTTCCGTGTCCCGCCCTCGCCTGACGTAACGTCCGCGAGGGGAGGGCAGGGCACGGAAGGAAGGAGAGGTCTGCCCTGCTGCTGCTTGCTGCGAAGGTGAAAGGAGGCTTTTAAGGTTAGTTCCGGGAGCGATGGAGGGTGGGTGGAGGGGGGGCCCAGCGACCTCGGGTGGGGGGGGCGGCCCGGGGGGCGGCCTTGTCCGGCTCTCGGCGGCCCTGCTTTCAAACAAAAATTTGCTAGGTCTTACTTTCGGGGGAGGCCTTATATCTACCAATTCAGGAAAACCTCTACTAGGTCTTATTTTGGGGGGATGTCTTACTTTCGGGGAAACAGGGTAGTAGTGTATCTTTGCTGACTTACCTAAACAATACTATTGTCTTTCTCTCCTCCTTCCCCCATCCTCACTAGTTTTGACCAAGATTTATAGCTAGAATCCTTCACGCTGCCTCTATGACCAGATCTGGTTATATGCATATTTCTGAATCAATACAATTACTAAATCATTGGAATTCTAACTGAAAGTTGCTATAGAATCAAGTGAAGTGGAGGAGTAGCCTAGTGGTTAGTGCAGTGGACTTTGATCCTGGGGAACTCAGTTCAATTCCCACTGCAGCACCTTGTGACTCTGGGCAAGTCACTTAACCCTCCATTGCCCCTGGTACAAAATAAGTACCTGAATATATGTGAATAGCTTTGAATGTAGTTGCAAAAACCTCAGAAAGGCTGTATATCAAGTCCCATTTCCCTTTCCCTTTTATGGGGGAGGGGCATTTCTTGTTATTACTTTGTACGTGTTCCCATGTACAGTATTACATAAACAAAAAAAAATGAAGAGATACTCGCTGGAAAATAGCATGGGTTGCTTTTTAGTCCATTTTAGAACAGGATTGATAATGCCCTGTAGGAAAACAGTTTTTATGTGAGTGACCATGTGATCCATTATGTGATGATCTGGGGATTTTGCAATTCCACTGTTACAAAAACCCTACCAAAGCTGCACAGACAGCAAATAAAACCAAACTTGCACCTCACTGATGCAAAAAGCTATTATTTTGTTTTGCATTTTTATTTTGTAATCCTAGCCTATAATTGTCATATAGAGATCTGAATACAGAAATACAATTTGCAGGTGGATCTTAATTTATCACAGTAAATCCTTGTCTGCACCAGAGTTTCACCAGCACTGGGCCATGGCAATTATAAGGCAGACAAGGCTAGTTGAAACTGGTTGGGAGGAGATAATTATCCAATGTTTCAATCATACCTAACAATAAGTAACCAGTTCCTGAAGAAAGGTGATTTGCTGTGAGATAGGACATGTGGGGCAGGGTAATGCTCCTACAAGAGCATTCGCGTGACAGAACTCCAAGCTGCTGCCCTAATCTCTCTTCCAGGGTGTTCCAACCAGTTCGGAAGCAGTAAAGCAAGGTTAAGTAATGGGACATGTGACCTGCCTTGAAATAGTGACTGCAAACAGAGGCTGCTGTTGCTGAGCACTTGATGACAACCTTAAAAAAAAAAAAGGGTACAGCAAATGGACTTTTAAAAATAAAGGATAGGTCCAGGGTTTTTTTTTCCCATTTTAAATTTCTTATTTCATCATTGTGACACAGTGAGTATAGCACAAAGAAGAATGGAACTATAAATTTGAAAAATTCAGTAAAGCAACAGCAGTAAGAGGTTATGTATTTCTTTGGAGCCCATGCACAGAAAAGCATACTAAAATCAATTTGGAGTCTTAACACTTGGTATATCAAAGTAATGATTTAGCAGAGAGCTGGTCAGAACGCTGCATGAACCGGACTGCAGCACTTATAGCATGTGGGTTCTCACCGCTCTGACCAGCCCCAAATTAAAGGGGCTGGTATTAATTCTAATACTACATCCTATTTCCCTTCTGCCTCCTTCAATACCTGTTTACCTTCCTTCCTTAGCACCTAAGTCAAACAACAAAGAGCCCCTTTCTCCCTGCCAGCTTTGCTTCTGTAATTTGGCACTGCATATGGTTTGAAATTTGCAATTCTGCCAAGTTGGGGGGCAGAGACAGGTCATCTCTAAAAATCAAGTGTGGGTTGCCCAGATGCTATTAAAGAATAGCGCTTAGCACCCAGCATTTCACAACAAAAGAGTAATCAGAATGCTAGGAATTATTAGGAAAGGGATCAGGAGCAGCCAAAGGCAATCTGCTGCCTGAGTGCCTGAGGCGAAGGATGACATGGTGCCCCCCTCCCAGTTCCTCTTCAAAAGTACAATCAGGGAGTAAGGGGGTTGGGAGTCATAGAAAACAAACATAGGAATAATGTGAGCGCCTACACAGCACGTGCTAATGACTAGAGAGTGCTAAAAATGCTAACACGCCTCTAGCGCAGCTTAGTAAACAGGGCCCTAAGTTTACTACAAAATCATGAAAATTTATAAATGTATAACTCATATGTATTATCTAATATAATCATTTGCACCTCCAACGTAATGAAGCTGACTCCTTGGCAGTGAAGCCGTGTAGTGTTCGCAATCGCCCCACCCGCGAGGGAACTCTGTATAGTTGCCAGGAAAAGAAACACGACATCAAAAGGAGAAGGGACCAACCACAGGCCTCACACTCGCTCTCAGTGCCCCGCCCTCAGAGGGAAGGGAAGGCTGCATATAATACTCACCCACCGGAAGTTTGTGCCCTCCCTCCGAGTTCCACGGTCGTTGTCTGTCCCCTCTCCCTCCCAGTTTCAGTGTCCCCCCTCCTTCCATCCCAATTCCAGGGTCCCCCCTCCCTCCCAGTTCCAGGGTCGTCGTCCCTCCCTCCCTTCCAGTTCCAGGCCCCCTCCCTCCGAATTTTAAAAGTCATCCTGACTTACCTCGCATGGTAAAAAGTGTGCAGGCTCGGCACTTACTTCAGTTTTCCCTTCTCTGTCTCTTAGTTCTGGTCCCGCCCTTGCGGAAACAGGAAATAAGATGGGACCAGAGCTGAGAGACAGATAAGAGAAAACTGAAGTAAGTACCAAGCCTGCACGCTTTTTACTGCTGCTGCCGGCTGCCGTAACCACGACGAGATAAGTCAGGATGAATTTTAAAATTCGGAGGGAGGAGGCCTGGAACTGGGAGGGAGGGATGACGACCCTGGAACTCGGAGGGAGGGACGACGACCCTGGAACTGGGAAGAAGGGAGGGAGGGGGACCCTGGAACTGGAAGAAGGGAGGGAGGACCCTGGAATTGGGAGGGAGGGGGGACTCTGGAACTTCCCTTAAAAACATTAATGGCAGAAGGTGATTACCTTGCTAGCGCCCGTTTCATTTCAATGAGAAACGGGCTTTTTTTTACTAGTATGTACATAAAACCCTAAGTTGAACAGCCTGATGCAGTCGAACCACACACATAAAAGAAAAATGTCAAGTCTAGATATTCTGCCAGGGTTGAGCCTTCTAGTGCTGGTGGCTGCCAGGACCTAGCGGCACACCTTTGAGGCCTGGTTTAATGAGAATAAGTACTGTTAGGAACTCAAACCGCACCAGCCCTACCTAAGAAACGTTAGCACTGCAAATCTTCTTTAATACCAACATATCTGCAAGGCTCAGTGATACGGGGGAAGGGGGTATCTTTTATTAAGAATAGAAGGTACAGGGGCTCTTATCCAGCTGGAAAAGACAGACTGCTTCAGATTTCTATATGGAACTTACATAGAGGGGCATTTTCGAAAGAACCGTCCAAGTTGCAATTTGGATGTCTTTGCAAAACATCCAAATCCGGGGGCGGGGAGAACTGTATTTTTGAAAAAAGATGGACGTCCATCTTTCATTTCGAAAATACCGTCAGAGGCGTTCAAATCCTTAAATTTGGACGCCCCTAGATTTGGACATCCTTGGTTTTGGACATTTCTGACTTTCAGCGATTTTCGAAACCAAAGACGTCAAAAACGTCCAAATGCAAGCCATTTGGATGTGGGAGGAGCCAGCATTTGTAGTGCACTGGTCCCCCTGACATGTCAGGACACCAACCGGGCACCCTAGGGGGCACTGCAGTGGACTTCATAAAATGCTCCCAGGAACATAGCTCCCTTACCTTGTGTGCTGAGCCCCCCCAACCCCCCCCCAAAACCCACTACCCACAACTGTACACCACTACCATAGCCCTTATGGGTGAAGGGGGGCACGTATATATGGGTACAGTGGGTTTTGGAGGGCTCACTGTTTCCTCCACAAATGTAACAGGTGTGGGGGGGGGGGGGGTATCGACCTCGGTCCGCCTGTCTGAAGTGCACTGCAGTACCCACTAAAACTTTTCCTGGGACCTTTATGTGCTGTCACGGACCTGAGTATGACATCTGAGGCTGGCATAGAGGCTGGCACAAAATATTTTTAAAGATGTTTTTTGAGGGTGGGAGGGGGTTAGTGACCATTGGGGGAGTAACGGGAGGTCATCCCCGATTCCCTCTGGTGGTCATCTGGTCATTTTGAGCACCTTTTTGTGCCTTATTCGTAAAAAAACGCATCCGGGTGAAAATGTCCAAGTGTTCATCAGGGATGCCCTTGCTTTTTTCGATTATGGGTCAAAGACGTCCAAGTGTTAGGCATGCCCAAGTCCCGCCTTTGCTACGCCTCCAACACGCCCCTTGAAATTGGATGTTCTTGCGATGGACTGCAGTTGGAGATGTCCAAAATCGGGTTTCGTTTATACCGATTTGGACGACTTTGTGAGAAGGACGTCCATCTTCCGTTTTATGTCGAAAGATGGACGTCCTTCTCTTTCGAAAATGAGCCCGATAATCAACACAATCCCTTATCTCTTTTACACAAGGAAAAACAAGAGCTTATAAACATATGTAAACATAATATGAAATGGGAAAAAAAAACAAACAAACCAGAGTGGATGCATCAGAACCCTAAAGTAGGAGAAACAGAGATGCATTTCCTTCAGTAAAGAACAAAATACAAGAAATGCACATTTACGTATCTGACAAGATCTCATTCTCTAAATATCAAAAATAGATGGTTTTTATCCTTGTATATGACCATTTTATTTTTCCAAGTGAGTTGGTCCTGGTCTCTCTTCACAGCTTAATTTTCTTGCTTTTCTCCAAGTCCCTTTCCAGGATCTCATTTCCATTTTTTGTTTCTTCACTGTCCTTCCTTACACCTGACTCTGACACTGATCCTTCTGTTTCACTTTTGTTTTCATTTCTCTCATCTGCCTTTTTTTGTACCTGTAACTAGATTTCATCCCTCCTTCTCCTCAAAATTATTGGTCTCCTTTTTCACCAGGTGGCAACAGACCTAGGATCGCCACTGGGTGGAAGGTCATAACTCTGCAGCTCTGAATTCAGGCTCCTCACCTGTTCCCTCGGGCAGAGTTGAGCTGTGTTTAGGGGTTGAGGCCTCGCCTGAGTTATAGGCGAACAGGGTATGAAACAGGTGGGGAATCAGGAGACGAAAGGCAAATTTTGGTTCCAAACAAGGCAACTTTATTGCTAGCAAGTGAACAGCACCGAGTAGTCTCGGGACACTGTGTGTCATAAATCATCTGACACTTACATTATACTCCCCTACTGGGCCTGCGCATTTGGCCCCTTACACGTCACAACCGACATGCGCAGTAAACATTTGTAGTTCTTACAGTACAAAATTGTAGTCCCAGTACGTACACACGTCATAACACTGAAATGATACTGGCAAGAAAAACGAAACTTAGCAGCTTATTCTTCACACACACAATGCTCCTTTCTAGCACAGGAGATAAGGTTCGTTCGGCTCAGGAATGCAGGGCGGGGTGTCAGCACCCACCAAGGTCGTCTATTCAGATGGCGTTGCTACATGCAAGCTGGTCTTGTATAGGCCTTGCAAACTACTGTTACAAGCTATATGTCTAATAGCCCTGCATTCTGTCTTTACATTAGTAAACAGCAAACTTCTTTCGTTAGTAAACAGTAAAACTGGATAAGGCACAAATGTCCAGTGCAGTGATAAGGTATGGCTAAACAGCCAAAGCAGAGGTAGAGTGCATAAGTATAAGTCCATCAGTAGGCACAGAAAAACATGAGGTTGTCCTGTTGCTCAGTGGTATTCATAGTATTCGAGGCGTTCCACTCCTTCATTCCCCCCTTTTGATACTTGAACATCCATTCTGGTGGAGAGTATCACCTCCATCCTCCATGAACCCTGAAAAGGAAAGAAAGGACAAGGATAGTTAGCGAAGGAGGCAACAAGCAAGCCCTAAGCCCTTGCGCAGCCGGTGGTTGCTTCGCCGGGGTTGAGACGGAAGGCCCCTAGTGGAATCCCCCCCCCCCTTTGTAGCCGGTCTTATGCTGGCACAAGGGTATTGGCTCATTAAGTGACTCAGGAGGTGAAAAGTGCCCATCAGCCACAAGGTGCTTCATCGTCAGCTTCATCAGACTGGGGAATGGGGGGAGTACATCTGGAGAGCCATAAGTTGGGCAGCAGCACGGCGATCAGCGATGCTTTCCATGGTGGAGCGGAAGCACCTGAAAACCAAGGGGAGAGACAAAGGTATTAATAAGCAGGACAACAAGAACAGGCCACCCATGACGAGGAGGCCATGCAGGCTCCCGGAGGTTGGTAGCCAGTTGGTTAGGGAGGAAGTCCAATCCCACGCACTGTTCCAGGTTTGGACGGGGACGTGTGCTAATTTGACCATCCGGTCAGTTATTTCTCTGATGACCTGGCTCTGGTCATCAATCTGTAAGCAGCAATTACTGAGGTTAAACTTGCCACACACCCCGCCCTCCTGGGCTAAGAGGTAGTCAGAGCCAAGCGATTTTGGTAAACTGCGGTAATGAGCTTAGTGTTCTGTCGAGCTAGGATATTGAGGGCAAGGGCCGAATCGTTGGTAAGGATTTCGAGTACGGCCTGTAGGCGAATAATGCGATTAGCATGTAGATAGGGGTACGGTACCCGTATGTACCATCTTCAGCCCACGTGGCCGGTCCATAGTAATGAATGATGCGTTCAGGCGGCCACTCGTTGTCCTTCCAGTCTCCAATTTGGACTTTGGGCTTGACGTTTGGGAAAGACCGTTTACGTCTGGCAGGGTTATCAGGCCCCCTGTCCACGTATAGGGGGATACCCAAAGTTTCGCCGACTCGCAGGGGCAGAAGGAAAAAACTAGGTCGGACAGTGCCCAAGAGACAGGTACCGTACCAGCGGGCCGGGAGCTGTTCATAGGCCCTGCGTCCGCAGATATAGTAGTAGCCCGCCGGGGCTACCCACTTGAGGGAGGCGTTTCCTCCGTACGTCCCTGTCGTGTTCAAGGTGGGTTCTGTCCAGATAGGCCTCCGGGCGGGCAGGTTGTCTGTTGCCACCAGGTCGTCCGGCTTCCATTATACTGAAGAACCCCCGTGCAAGCGGAATCTCCCACTGGTACAGAGTAACGCTTCGATGGCGCTCGACTAGCGCAGAGGGTACCTATGATATTTGTTCTCAGGGCCCATTCGTACGGCTTCGGCCGCTGGGGAAAGGTAATGTTGGTGGTGTTGAGTGTATCCCATGTTTGCTGTCGGATCTCTCTCGCTTCCCAGGGCCATTGTTCACCCATGTCGGTGCCTCCACATACGTACATAAGTACATAAGTACATAAGTAGTGCCATACTGGGAAAGACCAAAGGGCCATCTAGCCCAGCATCCTGTCACCGACAGTGGCCAATCCAGGTCAAGGGCACCTGCACGCTCCCCAAACAGTTGGCAATTCCAAGGGAGAGGGCAATGTTTTCAGCCAAGTTGAGGAACATTCCGGGTTCTGGGGAAATAGGGAATTTAGTTTCGGTCTGTTCAGCACGAGCGATTTCATCGAATACGTCTTGGTAGCCGACGACAGTAGTCTGGTAGTGCGTAGGAGGCTTCGTTTCGAGACTCTGATATATGGTATATAGGTCAACGGATCCATTCCTCCGCCGTCAATGCCGAGGCCCCACGTCCCTCCATGGCATGTCGTGTCCTCGAATGGGCCAGTCTAGGGACACATAGTTACCTGAAACCTCGACGAAACTCGCCCAGGCCGGTACATCCGGCATATCCTCCTCCCGTATAAGCACATACTCGGTCCCAGCCCGAGGCTCGAGTGTCGCCGGCGCATGGGAGCCACACACCCACGGGGAGCAGCATCTCATGTCTGGACTGAAGGGGCAGACATACTTGTGGTCGTTAACATATGCCTTACGCCAACTCTGGCTGCCACACTTGCGAGACCAAGGGTGTTGTCCATGGCGGCACAGACGTCGAAGGTTAGGGTTGCTACAGTTTGGATGCCACCGACGAGATACGGGTGGAATTTATGTAATACAGAATGCCATCTCCCTCGACTCCCGGAGGCCCGGCCACATACGCAGGAGTCCTACGCTGAGGGTGACATTGTAGTATCTCGGCTTGGTAGGGCTATGGCAGATAGTGAGATTTCCTTGGAGGCATCTGTGGAACTGTTGGAGGCCATTCGGAGTGATGAGGGCACAAGTCGGGAGAAGCTGGCAATCGCCTTCCGGGGGCTGCGTCTGGTGAATGAGGGTGGTGACTAGGTGATATCCTCCCTCTATACGATGGCGCACGAGGCGCAAACATTCAGTGCAATTCAGGCTCAGGGTGGCAGGATAGCTCGGGACTGCACACAGGAGAAGGAAGATGGTCAGCATTATATATGTGGTGGGAGGTATCCGAGCTTTTGCAGCAAGAAGATAATGAGGCCCACGATGAAGGCTGCGATAAACAGAGAGCCAAAAACGCAGTGGGTCCAGAAGCTGAGTTCCTGTTGTTGGGCAGGCATGAATCTGGTGGTTCACGTCTTTCTCAGAGTCAGCCGTAATGGAGCGTCAGGATGTTGGTGCGCAGTCCAACGCTTCAGGGTGCTGCTAGTGGGAGCAGCAGGTTTCAGTCGGGTCCAATGTATCCACACTGGGCTTCCTGCAATTTTAACAGCGGTTGAGGTTGTTAGGAGAACAAGGGAGGGCCCCTTCCATTTGGGCTTTAGGCAGTCAGATTCATCCCACTCTTTTACCCAGACCTCATCTCCTACCCTGAACCGATGTGTGGGACTGGTGAGAACCAAGGGAGCTACTCTTTCAGTGTATTTCTGGATGTCTTGCACTACCTCATGTAGTGCTTTCATCTGTTTTCACTAAGGAACTCTCGCCCTGTATCTGCCAAGGAGTCGGGAAAAGAGGGTAGTGGTGGTGGCCTAGCATACATCATCTCGTAAGGAGTAAGGCCGGTAGCCTTGGGGGTACACCTAAGATGCAGCAAGGCTAGCGGGAGCAGGTCGGGCCATTTGGCTTTTGCTTCTTGGCATAGCTTGGCTAGCTGGTTCTTCAGGGATCGGTTAGCCCTCTCCACTACTCCACTGCTTGGGGTCTCCAGGCACAATGCAACTTCCAATCGAGGCCCAGTCTGGTACTGAGCTGTTGTGTTACTTCGCTGGCGAGGCGGGACCGTTGTCAGAGTTTATTTGCTTGGGGAGACCGTATCTGGTTAGGATTTGATGAAGCAGTAGGGAGGTGACTTCTTTAGCCATTTCCGTTCTAGTGGGCTGGGCTTCAATCCATCCGGTGTAGGTACACACGGCGACGAGGATAGCTTTGTAGCCTCGTGCCGGGGGCATTGTGTGTGAAGTCAATCTGGCATACGTGGAAAGGGCTGGTGCCTCGGAGAACATGTCCTGGCACAGGACCGGGCCCCAGTTCGAGGGTTGTTCCGGGCACAAGTTGCGCATCGGCTGGAAGGCTTTGTTGGTCCAGTCAGGGATTAGTTTGTTGATGTAGTAGATCTTCTCAAGTAGCGCCCCAGGGCGTCCCTGCCCAGGTGGTGCGGTGTGAGCCTCTTGGCCACCGTCCAGGCCAAGGCTTCGGGTATCCATATGCGCCCATTCTGTAGTATCCACCAGCCATTGCGTGACTCCAGACCCTCTTGTTGGGGCCCACTCCGTTTCTTGGGGGGTGTAGATAGGGGTCTCCGTAGGGAGCTGGAACGACGGTACGGGGTCAGAAGGGTGAGAGGAGTGGGGGAGCTGACTTGCCCTTTTTGCAAGCGTCGTCTGCCCTCTGATTTCCCCGGGCGATAGGTCCGTTCTCCCGGTGTGGGGCCCTACAGTGCATCACAGCCACCTTCTTCGGTTCCATACTGACTCGAGTAACTGGCAGATCTCAGCGGCATTTGCAAGTCCTTTCCCCCTCAGCTGTCAGAAATCCCCTCTCCTTGTACAAGGCTCCGTGCACTTGGAGGGTGAGGAAAGCGTATTTGGAGTCGGTGTAAATGTAACAACTTTTCCTTCAGCCCACAGGAGGGCTTTGGTGAGGGCGATCAGCTCCGCTTTCTGGGCTGACGTCCGGGCGGCAGGGCCTAGCCTCGATCACATGGTCCTCAGACACGACAGCATAGCCAGCTCTTCGGATTCCCTCTATCATCTGGCTGCTTCCATCGGTAAAAAGGGTGATGCCCCTTGCCAGGGTTGGTCCTTCAGGTCAGGTCTGCTCGAGTGCACAGTGGCCATTACCTCCTCACAGTCGTGGAGTGGTGATTCAGGGCCGGAAGGAGGTAGCAGGATTAAGGGTTGGTTGTGTCCAGGATCCGCACCTCCGATTTTCGCACAGCGGCTTGGTATTTGACCAATCGGGAGTTGGTCAGCCATCTGGGTCCGTGGCTCTCGAGTAGGCCGCGGATGGTGTGGGGTGTGGTCACAAAGAGTGGTCCTGGCCAAACGTGAGTTTATTGGCCTCGTGTATCAGCAGGCAGGCCGCCGCAATGCTTCGGAGGGCAGCCCGGCCATCCTCGTGCCACATTGTCCATCCCCTTGGAGAGGTAGCTACAGGGCGTTGCCAGGTGCCGACCAGTTGGGTGAGGGACTCAAGTGCCAATCCCTTCTTTCGTCGATGAACAAGTGGAACGGCTTAGTCACATCTGGTAGTCCGAGCGCTGGTGGGGCCGCAAGGGCATCCTTGAGGTCCTGAAGGGCTTTCAGTTCGTGGTTCTCCCACTGGAGATTTTGGCCTCGAGTTCAGGCCCTTTCAGTTTGGCGTACAAACTGTGGGTCAGGATGGCAAAGTTGATGATCCAAATGCGGCAATATCCAGCGGCTCCGAGGAGTGCCCGTAGTTCCTTCTTATTTGCAGGAGTGGGTTGGTTGCGGATAGCTTGGGTTCGGGGGGTACCGAGCCTTCGGGTTCCTTCTCGGAGGCGGAAACCCAGGTATTCGACTTCGATCTCGCATATCTGGGACTTTTTGCGGCTGGCCCGGTACCCCTGGGCTTCCAGGGTTTTCAAGAGGTAAAGGGTAGCTTCTGCACAGTCCGTGTACGTTTCACGGGCCACCACCAGGTCATCCACGTATTGGACGACCGGCCCGTACTCGTCCTGGTACGTTTTCAGGTCCTGGCAAGCTGGTCACCAAAGAGGGTGGGGGAGTTCTTGAAACACTGAAGGAAGCCGGGTCCATGTATATTGCTGCTTGGTTCCCGTCTGTAAGTCTTCCCACGTGAAGGCAAACAACTTCTGGCTGTCGGCAGCAAGGGGATGGAGAAGAAGGCGTCCTTCAGATCAATGACACTATACCACTTGGTCTGGGATGGCACTTGGGCTAAGAATGGATTAGGGGTTTGGTACGAGGGCGACTATGTCGGCTACCTGGTTTTTTGGCTTTCCTCCAGTCCTGGACGGGGTCTGTATTCGGATGTTCCTGGCTTCTTAACGGGGCAACAATGGGTATTCCATGCGGATCTGATTGGTTTAAGAACCCCCTGTTGAAGACGTTTCTGTAGATGAGTGTGCATACTATGCCGGGCTGCATAGGGTCGTGGTATTGTCCCTGTTGACAACTTGAGCATTCGTTTGAGCTCAATCCAGATGGGGATAGCGTTAACGGCCAGTCCTCCGGGGTTCACTTCTGCCCATACATCAGGCACTTCCGTCCATTATGCTCGCCTCTGCTGGGCAAAAGGGGTTTCTGGTCGTAACGGCAGTCCGCCAGGTACTACAGTTTGAGGGAGCGTGTAGTCTCATTCTTCTCTTACTGGACAGATAAGGTTACTGGCCGACTCTTCAAGCGAGCTTCCACTTCACCCGTGGTCTTGAACTTCAAGGTGGCCTGGAGCTTACAGAGCAGGTCTCGACCAATCAAGGGGGACTGGGCATCCAGGGATGTGTAGGAATGATGAGGACACCATCGTCCCTCCGATCTGGACTTGGCGATCCTTGAGGAGGGGGGGCCGCAAGGGATTTCCGAGGCTCCCACAATTGGTATAGTTTCTTGCGTGGCTGGGGCTATGGCGTGGTGATAACAGATCGCTGGGCCCCGTGTCTAGTAAGGCCTTCATAGACTCTGTCCCCACCCGAATTTCCCCAGAGGGTCAGTGGGGACTCTGCCCTCCCGGTTTCTTCATGCTGTGCTGTCCTCGGGTAGCGTCCACCGCCATCTGCCATTACCCTCCGGTCATCCCGTCCTCTATCTCTTCGGCCCCTTCCCGGCCTCGTCTGGGGGCCCCTGTACGGTCGCCGTCTCCTCCTCTCTCTGGCCGGTCCCATGGTTCCTCTTCTCTCGGGCTGTCCCGTATCTCCTCTGGACAATCAGCCCACCAGTGTCCTTCTTGTCGACAATTTGCACACTGGTTACGTCCTATGGGGGACCGCTTCCTCTTGTTCTTCTGCCCCTCCCCTTTGGTCTAGACCTCATCCGTTCTTCCAGCACCGTGGCCAACACATCTGCCTTCTCCCGCATCCGCCTGGTCGATTCCTTTCGGGCCTCCGTCTTCTCTTCCTGGTCGCGATATCCGAATACGCGATCCGCTATAGCTTTCAGTTGGCTGAGGCTCATCCCTTCGAACCCCTCCGTTCTCTGTAGCTTTCTTCGTATATCCGTGCTGACTGGCTAACAAAACTCATAACCACGGTTGGGAGGTTCTTAGGATCTTCGGTTATCGAGGCTGTGCCTCCTGAATGCCTCCATAGCGTTCAAGGAACGTCCCCTGGACTCTCGTCCTTTTGTTGGACTACACTGTGGATTTCCCATGTTGGTAACCTGTCTGCTTCCCTTTCTTTAAGGCCGCCAGGTACGCCTGCTGGTAGCGGCGGATAAGGTTTGGCCTTCAGCGGTTCGGTAGTCCCACGCAGGGGCAGCGATGGGCGCCTCCGTCTCTATTGGTTCTGTAAGTTGGCATGGTAGGGTTCGCATCCCGGACGGCTTGCTCCATATTTTGTTGTAAAGGCGGCGTTCTTCAGTGGTCAGGATGTGGGCGCTCAACTGCCTAAGGTCTCCCCAAGTCGGATTATAACTGTATATAATGCCTTCCACCAGCTCTACCAACTGCTCGGGTTTCTGGTCGTAGGACGGCCCATGCAATTTCCAGTTATACAAGTCGGCACTTGAGAAGGGAACGTGGCTATAAACTGTTGATTCAATGGGCTGGCCCCCCTTCCACCGGGTTAGGGGTATAGGTGGTAGATTGTCGAACTGGAATAAGTGGGTGTCTCCCCCTTCCTGCTCGAAGGGAGGGCATTGCGCGGACTCGATTGAGGGATCGAGTAATGTTCTTCACAAACCCGTTTACTCTTCCGTATGGTTGCGGGGCAGGTGACTCAGGTGAGTCTGGACGGGACATCTCTCCGGCATCCGACTCTGACCCGGAAGCCTCAGCGTTATCCGGGCCCTCCTCCAGGCTCGCGATGTCGGGGTATATCGGGGCATATGGCGGTGGCGCGATGTCATCTTCGTATGCTTCCGCCGTAGCAAGTATCGGGGCTTTGGAGGCTTTTTTCGGGCAAACCTGAACTTCCTGGGGTTTTCTTTGGGGGTTTCATTCTAGAAAGTGTGTTGGTCGTACTGGGCGTAGCTCCTGCTTACAATGGTAGCAGGGGGCGTGGTCTCAGTGGCTTCAGCGCTAGGGGCGGTAGGCCGTATGGGGGCGGTCCCTGCGGCCTTCGGGACGGCAGCGGTTGCCGAGCTTTGGAGAGCGAAGGCATGGGTCGGCAGGGTTTTAAGTTTAGTTTCGGCCTTTTATCTGCTTTACCAACTAAGGGCGGCCTTTTCTACCTTTCGTTGGGCCCAAGCGGCGGATCCCGGACTACATCCAACCACGCTTCTATGTATGGAATGTCC